>NC_090074.1:1307887-1607887 GCF_038355195.1 Osmerus mordax | reverse complement strand
CGCAAAAATCAAATCATACAGTAATGAACTCCAGGCGTTTCAAGGCAGAACTGAGATGTTATTACTTGCACAGCGTGACAGGAATCATACAGTCTGATGAGTCCTGATTTTCTCCTGACACCTTCATATGAGATGAAACCAAGAGTTTTAACCCTTAACTGTCATCTTTAGGCTTAAAATAACCGATTTCCTCTAAAGATCTGTAGAATTTAGTCAGAACAACAAAGCCTTCTTGACGATACATTTTTCTTTCAATGTCAAACATCGAGACTTTTGATAACCTTATTGTATTGGGGAGCCGGGGGGGGGGGGGGGGGGGGGGTAAAGAGACAAGCTATTTGTTATTCATCAAAACTTTATCGGGGCCAAAACAGTGTCTTGTACTATTTATTTCCTTCCATCTCTTAGACTTGCTTTGGTGGCGGTTGGATACGACTGAGAAATGTGACCCTGGTCGGTGTCCAAATGTGAATAAGGTTTATCCACCGGTCCATACATTTCAGCTTTCACTATAGACGCAACAACTTAAATAATTCGCCTTCACGAAACACAGAGGCATATGCTGCAATTCAAAAAAATCAGAAAGCGCAAATATCACCCAGTCCTCGAGCCCAATTTAAGTGATTTTGAAGGAAGGTCCTGAGAGATGTTTTGGTAATGAAGCAAAACAAACTGAACAATTTACTATTATTATTTGCAGTGTAAATTTGTTCAGTTGTTGGTACTTGTAAGTGAAAATGTCCACAATTTCTGTGTTGCTTTGGATAAAAGCTTTGACTAAATGAATACAACTGAAGAAGGTCAGTTTATCAAAGGCATGTTCTATTTCTTTATCCATCATGAATGGAGGTTTCACAAGAAGGACAGACGGGTCATTCACCACAAACAAAATCCAACATGTACTTTTTCATCCCTATTGACAGCAAGGTGACTCCCAGAGATACATTGCCTTCAAATGTTTTGAAAGATGTGTATATTTGTTGGTCCTTTGAGAGAGAAACCAACAATATAATTATAATGGCAGCAGTAGCAATATAAAATTAACATGGATAACGTAGATTGCTGCAATCCTTTTGAATAAGCAGTTAAAGGGCTTTGGCAAGGTCTTATCCTTTGGTATAATTTATCCTTGCAGAGCAACTTTCACAATGTGACCACCATATGTGGAGAAGGCTACAGTATCAGATTATAAAACATATTATATACAGTCGGTACACTGTGTATAATGTATATGGACGTGTGATTGGTTTTACCTAAAATCTGAGGTCATATTTAGCGTTTGTAAGCCTTTTGGAAGTGAAATGAATAAAAACGATTAAGTCTTATAAGAGTCTCCTCGAGTCTGTATCCGTCTGAAGAAAGAAATGCACATTGTGAGAAATTCAATTTCAAGTGAGCCAACATGAACACATTGTATTGTTCCTGAAAGGTTTTTCAGACGTTCAGTAAAAAGAAAGCATATATCCAAGAATAAAGGAGGATAATAACACCCCAGACTCAGGATTCACGTAAAGAAACCTTGATAATGAATACAAAGTGGAATAAAAAAAGTAGCTGTTAACTTTTCTTATCCTCCTCACATCCTGACGTTATCAATGTGCATTCTTCTGGCGAAAAACACAGAGCATAGCCACAAACTCCAATGAAGTTAACATCAAATAAATTCACCAACATCTTAATCTCCAGATATGTATAGTATAACTGTACTCACATAGCATATATGCAAATAGTATATACTTTATATAAACATTATCCAACTGTAAATACATCAAATGCTATTCTACTGCAAGTAAAAAACACTTGTAAACCACAATATCTGTCTTTCAAGCATCCATCATGCGCTTAAAGAGAAGAATGTGTGAAAGTTAACTATTATGAATGTTTAACTGAAGTCGATCCTCATCTCTCCGACAGCCTGTCAGATTGTGAAAAACGTTGCATTTTCAAAGCAACACGACACACCCTATGAACTAGATCTAACTGCTGCATCACTGTTTCAATCTTCTTATTGTCCCATAGGACTAGTTTTGCAGGACTCTCTGACATTAATAATGTATTACATGTTAACATAATCCCTGTTTATACCCTTATAAATGACAAAGCACCCACAAAGTTAATTATTTAGATGTTATGTCTGCTTATTTGTTATTTCCCGTTACTGATTTTGACCTTGGGCCTTATCCTAGAGGCAACAATTTAGGTATTTGTGTTTGGGGAAATTTTAAACCTGTCTCCAATGTTTTACTCTAGTTTGCTTAAATATTAATGTTTGACTCGAGGACATTATCATAAAACAACACTAAAGGAGATTGAAGGTGCTAACTCGATCATTCATCCCCTCCAAAATGAATTCAACAATGCCAAATTGGCATTACAATCGCAGTTGACTTCAGTTTTTCAACAAACATCACTAAATCTATTGAGACAGACAACAGTTCAATTACTTCAAACGTATTCAGCCTTTCAATGGAATTCTTCTATCTTTACCAACCACATTTTCCAGGCACGAGGATAACCGTTCATGTCTACAGAACCCATTTTTAAACCCAATAAAATGCTTACTGCAAGGGACTTTTCCTTTTATATTGCAGTCTGTCACACTGCCAGAAAAACATCCTGCATAGTGGGTTACCACTAGATTGGTATTCCATTGCTGCCATATTAGGTAAAGCATGTTAAATTGCATTTTAATAGAGCTGTACCCTCCTATCACTTTTGATGGGGTATTGCAAAGCTTCAAAGACTTCCCTGAGTCAACAGGCTGCCATGCTGAATTGAAATATTTTGCTATACAGTATGGCTGCCTAGTTCTAAGACTGAGGCTATCAATGGGTTCCAACACTGAGAGCTACAGGAGGAAAGATACAGTAATTACAAAAATTGAGATTTTCTAAAAACATCATGTGGGTTCTTCCTGACATTATGAAGTGTAGTCAGCAGTACATAACCTAATCTTACAAGGTTGTATTAACTCCTGAACAGTCTGACAAACGCTGGGTAGAACAGCTGACCGAACTGATAGCAATAAGTCGTTCCCATTCATTTACACCAATTACATAGTAGAAACTCCCCATTAAAACATGTCAGGAACTATTTTATTCATGTTGCCATTATACTCAGTTTCAGCTCAAACTAGAAAAGAAGTGAAAACAAGGAAGACACAAGCAACCACAAGAAAATCAACGCAATTATTATTATTTTTTTATAAATCAGACAATAGTGATCTCCAGCTGGCCAACATTGTTGTGTCTCGTGTAAATGTCAGATGATTTGACATTCAAATTATGACCTCTTGAAGGCATTGATTTACATGCAAATTTTGTAATCAGGCAATGCAGATTAGCTGCATGTAATCTGATGCAGTGTGCCACCCACAGAAAACCAGTCTGGTTAACTCACAGAGCATGACACAGAAGTAACCCTACATTTTACCAACACTCCTTCTCAATGTCGATCACACTGATGTATCTCAGACTTGACTTGTGAGAATGCAGCTTGCGTGGGAATAATTACATTTTTACATTTAGTCATTTAGCAGACGCTCTTATCCAGAGCGACTTACAGTAAGTACAGGGACATTCCCCCGAGGCAAGTAGGGTGATGTGCCTTGCCCAAGGACACAACGTCAGTTTGCATGACCGGCAATCGAACTGGCAACCTTCGGATTACTAGCCCGATCCCCTCACCGCTCAGCCACCTGACACATACATGCACTATCTCAAATATAATAAATTAGTTCATCGTGAAATTATCATTGAGCAAGTCAGAGCTCTGCAGAGGTTAATTTACGCTACTAATTGCAGTATTGTTACAGATTTATTTTACAGAATATGCACTGGGAAATACTACTGGTACAGTTGAATTGTGATTCCTTTTGATAATTAAAATTCTATTAATCTCTGATCTTGCGTTTCAAAAGTTGCTCTTTAGCATTTACCCGGTGCCCCTAAACGATAATGGGGGTGAGACTCCTTTCAAGTTAAGACAGGGAAAGGTACCATGAGCTGCAAACATGTAGGGAATCAGGTGGCTGAGCGGTTAGGGAATCGGGCTAGTAATCTGAAGGTTGCCGGTTCGACTAAATGTAAATGTAATGTATATGTAAAGGCAAGGAAATTTGAATCAATCAGATATGCAACTTCAAATAACTTCTAGACTTGCCACCTAAATGTGGGTGCTAGCAGGCACTGTACAGAACACAAAACAAAAATAAGCTTGCTCAAATACCCCGAGGCACACCTGCAACTACTCAAGGATACATTTCAAGTCTCCAAATCTCAAATCATTGACGAGTCTCTGGTGAGAGGAGCTAATTCCAGCCTCCAGGTTACTTCCGCGTAAGCTAACATGATCACAGCAGCAGGTGTACATGACAGCACACTGCCGGACCCATGCATCATCAGGAGAACTGCAAACACACAAAGGCCTTCGTCAGCTGTCCTGTGCGTTCAGCAGCGTAACTGTACCATTAAAAAGACACGTGACTATGTAACTGCCACTTACAGATCATCTTGTGCATAACATCATGTGCTTCTGGGTCATCTCCAAGGCGAATTTAAATGCCATCGCCAGATTCGAGCTTTCAACAGTAAATAAATGTTTGAATACATAATGCATGGGGTGTCTTTGATGTCTAAAACTAATTATGTTTCTCAGGTGATGCAACTGCTTGTCGTCTGACACAGAGATGCAGAGCGGTGACTGTGGTGCCTTGCGGTTGTGAAGCTGCGAACTCCTAATCCGCTGCAACACCTAGAGCAGAAGCCTCGCAGCATGCCATGTTGTAAAACGATGACGACATCGATCCCTGGAGACAAGTCAAAACTAGAAGTTTCATTAAATGTGCTCACCTTGAAAGCATTAAAAGGTATAGGCAATGAAAATGTCAGAGAGCACAAATGCCATCTATGATTTGAGGTAGCGGCTTTGATTTACATGTAATTGAAAACAATTTGTGGATGATCTATTTGCCAAGGCAAACATTGCATTAATTTAATTAAGGTAATGTATTTCTTTATTACAAAGATAATTTCTCTATAGTCAAAAGGACAGGCAGCTTGATTGAATGGCCTGTGATTCACAGTATTTCAGACAGTTAGCATACAGCAAATTCCAAGCCAAATAATAAGGTATGATGTGCTAACAACAATCACTGACAGGTGTGTCATTTTGAAAGAAAATTATCTCACTGTATTATAATATTATATTAAGTGGCCAAGTTACTGTCATCCACCTGTAATCTGATGGGAAAAAATGACAGTGACAAATATTAATTGATATGAAAGGCAATGCTTCGTTTGGTGGGTGGGAAGGTAGGCTCTCGCACGTTTCCACGTTTCTCCCGGAGAAAACATGTTTTGTGTGTGGGTTGTAAACACTCAAGATGAGATGCCTCTGTCACCCTCTTATCAATAGAACCTGCTACAAGGCTGCAAAGCAAGCTTCAATAAGATAGCAAATGATTTCATTCTTCACATCCTGTTTGAGAGAAATATGTGAGGCGTGAGATGGTGGCTTGAGAATGCAGAGCCGTTGTATGTCTGACCTTTTCTGTTGAAGTGTTCGGGCGTACTCCCAATCAACCGACTATTCTGTCTTCTTTGAGTTACCAAGGCAACGTTTCTTTTATCTATCTCTACAGGTTTTGTCCTGTCTTGGTTGAATGCTTAACTGTTCATAACTAATAGCCAAATGAAGGGGGGGGGGGGGAATGTAGGAACAGGCCTAGTTGGTAGCGTGTCTTTTTCACTGGCAGCAGCGAAGCAATCAAGAGGCTGTTAAATAACGAGGCCAACCCCCTGTGGAGGAAGTTCCACTCACCGCCGGGTTAACACGTGACTCTCTGTACTTTTTAATCTGTCTTTTAATTAGAATTAACAAAAAAAATAAAATAAAAAACACACACTTGTCTGATAGGACTTCAGTCAATTAACTACACAATGATCTGAGGATTCCAAGATGACAGATTTAGATAAAGATCAGCGATGTTGTACAGGCCGATGATACAGTCTGTATGGGGCTTCGCTATCACAGTATCTAATCACGAGAAGGGAAACGTGCTAAATGTGTGTTATAGGCTGGAAATGGTAATCTCCTTTCTTGTTTGTGTACAAACCCTGAACCAACAAACTACACTCCACAACCCACAATCTACCGGAGATGGAAACGATTTATTTCATGATTAGTTATTTGCTGATGAGCTTAAGCTGGAAAGGAACCCTAACGCCTACATATTAAGAGTCATCAGAATCCAAACAGACCCGGTTGGCAAATACAGTGACACACCATGCATTGCTTTATTATTCGATGTTATTCAGAAGTGAAATAATAAGGTGGACATCTGTAAACTTGCTTGAATGTTTTTTTGTTTAACTTTCATTTTGATCACAGAACGAGTCATCTTTTCTTATGAGTGACAGTGTCACTGAAATGAAGCAATTTAGTTTCGGCATTCCGCCACAACATCAGCCCTGCAGAGAGAACACCCCACGACATAAAGAACGAACAATCCCAGCTTTGTCTTCCAACTACCCCAAACTAAACATCGCCCACAGCGTCCGGGGCAAAGACAACAGCACACTGCATTCATTTGACTTTCACTGTCAAGACACATGGGAATTTATGAATAGACAAGCCATTAAAAGAAGCTGGGTAGAAAATTTGCCTTAAGACCCGGAGCACTCTGCCCCCTTAGCAGCTTGTTCCGCCCCCACGCTCCAATACTCCGAAATGACAGCGTCATCAATCAAATTCATTCAGGATCCACTGATTACAAAAAACACAGCATCACTGAGGACCAATATCATTGGTCACCCCTAATCAGACTATTATCCACTTCATCAGAACATATGGCTCAGAAAATCTTGTAATTAGGTTCAGTGGATTGAGACAAGGCCCTGTGCTGGTGAATTTAGTCTCAAAATTACATTTAAGAGTTTCACAGACCATGCAGTCATCCCCTAAGCCTAATAGAGAGAGACAGATATATATAGAGAAAGACAGAGTGACATAAATATATGTCGGACAGACAGAGCGAAATATATAGAGAGACAGACAGACAGAGCGACAGATAGAGACAGACAGAGATACAGACAGACAGAGCGACAGAGACAGACAGAGCGACAGACAGAGCGACAGACAGAGCGACAGGCAGAGCGACAGGCAGAGCGACAGGCAGAGCGACAGGCAGAGCGACAGGCAGAGACAGCCCACGAGCGTGTTTGTTTACCTAGCACGAGCACGTGCACCGACGTGGTCCGCGGCCGGCTGCTCGTCTGGACGGCGCACACGTACTGGCCCTCGTCGCTCGTGTCCACGTCGTCGATCTTGATGGTGAACTCCTCCTGGCTGAAGGTCACCAGGCTCACCCTGGGGTCCACAGACCACTTGTCCTCGCCCGCGTACAGGATGCTGGAGCGGTTGAGCCAGGCGGTGTGAGTGACCACGTCCCCCTGCGGACACCTGCGGAGGGGGCGGAGGCACGGGGTGAGTGGACGTCAAGTGGCGGGACGACCGCGAGAGAGATGAAGCGCTAAAACGGCCACCGGGAGCTCATCACCGGGTATTGTGGGAGAACCATGTAGGCTGAGGCTTTTACCGCAGCTGCGTGGGTTCGAATCCGGACTGGGCCCTTTGCTGTATGTCTTCTCTTCCCTCTCTCTCCCCTCTCTCGCCTTTCCTGTCACACACTTAAAACTGTCCAATAAAGCCTGGGAAATGCAATCCTTCTCCATCCCCCCAAATCATCTTTTTATGCAAAACACCCGTCTGTCAGACGCAGTCTTCCCTGGACTGGAAGCTCTCCAAGACTGATCCAACAGCACAGCTTCTAACTCAGTCGAACCTCTACATTACATTACATTTAGTCATTTAGCTGACAATCTTATCCAGAGCGACTTACAGTAAGTACAAGGACATTCTCCCGAGGCAAGTAGGGTGACGTGCCTTGCCCAAGGACACAACATCATTTGGCACGGCCAGGAATCGAACTGGCAAACTTCTAAGTAGTAGCCCGATTCCCTAACCGCTCAGCCATCTGAGGTGGACCGTTATTTACCCAGCTAAAGAAAAGACGTTTCTCACAGGGAAGAACTGTGCCATCAAGCCATAAAATCAAATGCAGGGAAATGATAAAGGGAACATTTGGTGGAAGGTGAGAGGCGTTTGCTATGTCACAGCTTTTGTCCATGGCATCTGTCACTTGCGCTCCGCTGGTGATGCAGTAGTGGGGGATAATAGTCTGCCAGGGGAATGTCTGGTGTCATGATGGAAAAAGAAGACAACAGCCTTTGTGTGTAAGTGTGTGTGTACGTGTATGGGTAGGTGTGTGTGTCTAGATGTGTGTGTGTAGGTGTATGTGTAGATGTGTGTGCGTGTGTGGAATCTATAGCAGGTGGCATGTCAGGGCTAGGGACCACACTGAAAGAGATGTCTGAAGAGTTAATATGCCACAGTAAACTTGTCATCTGGGGAGTCCAGACATATTGCATGTGCTGGGAACTGATGACACAATATTGAAATACATGTCTTGCATAGTCTTGGTTTGTGACAGTGAAAATGCTATGCAAGAGTACTCTGAATTTACATCACAGTGTCTTCTCTGCTCCAAAAGGGACAATGTGTTCTTGGTTGACTCGCTTGGCGAGAAAAATCCAAAGGCTAATTATTTCCTCATGCTACCAATTACTTACAAATATTAATTACGTATCTAATGGAAATCCATGTACGGTGAACAAGCATGAAGCAAAGTGATTCTCAAACTTTGTCAGTGTGTCTGTAATAGCATTAGGAATCAGAGGACATTAAGAGAACCTACAAGGACAGTGCGTGTCCATGTTCCTGTGTGTGTGTGTATATGGGGGTGTGTGTGTATGGGTGTGTGTATGGGTGTGTGTGTGTTTGGTGTGTACACATCTGCCCATGAAAATTCAATCAATGGGTGACGTGACACTTTCTTGGAGGGGATCCCACAGAACACAAACCCTCTCTGCTGATTGGCAGATGTGGTCCATGCCTTTCACTGTCCTCATTTGAGCCACTGTACCTCAATGGGAAAAGCACTTTCCCCAGAAAACAAGAGCGACCCTCACAGACACCACAATACAAGCCTGTCCCCACAAGCCTGTCCCCCACTAGCCTGTCCCCCACAAGCCTGTCCCCCACAAGCCTGTCCCCCACTAGCCTGTCCCCCACTAGCCTGTCCCCCACTAGCCTGTCCCCCACAAGCCTGTCCCCCACTAGCCTGTCCCCCACTAGCCTGTCCCCCACTAGCCTGTCCCCCACTAGCCTGTCCCCCACTAGCCTGTCCCCCACAAGCCTGTCCCCCACTAGCCTGTCCACCACTAGCCTGTCCCCCACTAGCCTGTCCCCCACTAGCCTGTCCCCCACAAGCCTGTCCCCCACTAGCCTGTCCCCCACAAGCCTGTCCCCCACTAGCCTGTCCCCCACTAGCCTGTCCCCCACAAGCCTGTCCCCCACTAGCCTGTCCACCACTAGCCTGTCCCCCACTAGCCTGTCCCCCACTAGCCTGTCCCCCACTAGCCTGTCCACCACTAGCCTGTCCCCCACTAGCCTGTCCCCCACTAGCCTGTCCCCCACAAGCCTGTCCCCCACAAGCATGTCCCCCACTAGCCTGTCCCCCACAAGCCTGTCCCCCACAAGCTCCCGCCAGCTCCTGGAACTCTCCGGTTGTTTTGGAACAACACTGTGGCGCTCTCAATGACAAACTTCTCGTCCTGTCCCTGGACTGGCCCAACGCTGGATTTCCTACTATAAAGAACGCCACTTTGGAACCATTCTCTGCGTCGCTGCACCCCTTGTGAGACCTATTGAGAACCACGTTAAATACGAAAAAAGATGACTAATTTATCAGCCCAAAGTCCTTACCTCCTTGTTAGCTGCTGCATGTGCTCTTCATAAACCCCACGGCCCATATCCTGACGACTGCATGATGACTCTAGCCCGGTTCTGGTCCTCGAACTACTTTACTTCACATCCAGTAACCTACACCATCCCGAGGGATTCCAGGTAAGTAAATTTAGCCGATCCCGCCCCCCCCCCCCCTCTTAGATGACAGAAGTAGTCGTCAAGGGCGCCCGTTACCAGGGGAACCAAAGAAACCAATCCCCTCGATGCAACAGAACGGCATTAAAAGAGTGTTCTCCCACTGAGATGCTGTTATGATATACTGCAGGGCATCCGTCACCGAAACATTATAATACCTTTCTGATGTGCCGAGAACACCGACTATTTTTATACTCCTGTTGAGGAAGAGCATGAGGGGGTGAACCAAGTATTCGTCCCCGTCCCCCCGCGCCCCCCTCTACAGTGTGACAGATATGTCCTGTGGTGACTGTAACCAAAAAACCTCCACCAGGATTTGTGGCTGGTGAGACCTCAGGGGGGTGCGTAGCAGAGGGTGCAAAAAGTCCAAGGTTGTAAGCGAGAGCCTCACAGTGCATTAGGAAGTCCTGGAGGGAGTTGAGCCTTGTCTAAAAATAGAAATGATGTCACCTCAAGTCAACCGTTTGTTCCAAGTGCCCCGCATCTGAATAATAATAATAATAATAATGTATTTAGAGCTAGAACTGTTATTTCTTCGTCTGGGAGTCTGAACATTTTACCAATAAGTAAGTAAGCTCACGAGGATCAGAAGTGAACAGGAGGAAAAGATGCTGGATGATCTCAGCTGTTTCCCTTTGCCCTTCCATCACGTCCTTTGAGCCAAGGAAAACTTTTGTGACCTGTGTCACCTTTAAAACATCATTTTACCCTTTTTCTTTATTTGCAATGTGGGAACTCTTGGGTATAGAGCAAACAAACTGGAGTAAGGAAAGCCCTGGTATACTTTGGTAGTGTGGTTGTTGGCAAAAGCCCTGCTATTGAAAATGCTATGCAAGGTCGTCTGACTGAATGTACCCAAAACCCCTACAAAATCCCCCAGAATGCAACATAAAGAAATGAATAAATATTTCATACCACAGTATTTCTTCTTATCTCTGTTGCACAGACTGCGAGCCAATTTAATCCAAATAAAATGTCAAACCTCTCAATGCCATGAAAGGGGATTCACAGATTCGAGCGGAGGATGTGAAAATTAAGCACTGGAATAAACAACTTCAACCTCTTTCACTTTGCACTCTGACGCAGTAGTGTGTGTGTGGATCATTAAAAATACATGGTTGCTCTTCCTTCACAATTAGAAGGCTATGAGTGGAATTTGTTCACTGTGATGATTAATAGAGTTCATGTTTAATGCTTTCTTATCGTTTGGCTATGTCAGAAGCAATATTTTTCCAGAAAAGACAAAGATGAATTTAGGTTGGTTAATGTGTAGATAAAATGGTCTGCTCTCAACAGGAAGGCACAAAACCGTTTTTAATCTTATACATATTTTAGATTTCGCTGTTGGCGGTTCATGCTCATTCCTTTAAAACCTTTGTAAAGGTATTATATATCGAGAAATAAATGTTTTGAATTAGGTATAATTCTTTTTCAACTGTATTAAATGCTTACAAATAGATACCTTATTATGACATGATTTTAGAAAATTCACTCAGACTGCTTTTCAATCCAAGAGATGTGTAAAGGTGCTGGATAATACCTGTCAAATACCTAAATCTCATCCAAGGATGGTTTGCCCTAAAAGATACAACAGTTACGAAAAAAATTAGTTTTGTTGGCTAAAAACGCGTTGTGTAAGCTAATGAGGTCCTTCGAGAGTTGTTTAGCTACAGACATGCCAGTGCTGGTGAAATGTCAAATGTAATATTTTGGAGCGGCCTGCTACTTATCAGACTATTCTGTTCCTTTGCCTTCCTCCTCGTCTTATTCTGTGAAGCCGCTGCGAATCAACTCAAGCTGGAGGTCATGGGTCAAGGACCGAACAAGAATTGGGGGCATTTTTTCTCTTTTTATTTTATTTTTTTACCTGTTGTAGCTCTAAGTTAACAGTCAATTGAAACATTGCCTTTCAAATATAAATCATGTTAAGTAATCAAATGTTATGTGAGCACAGAATATGGCATATACTATACGTATTTTTCTGTAATAAAAATCAGGCCAACTAAGTAGGACATGGGATCGTTTCACCAGGCCATAACTGAGCTACTGAATGCACGAATTTAAGTACAATAAAATGATGGTCAGCTGAAAAACGATTCACTATAGAACACGAGTGTGTGTTCATACTGGGGTGAGAAGACAGAGGAAAGGCTGGGCCGTCTTGTCCCCAGATGAGCCGCAGTTTGACCCTTCAATCACCAATCAGGAGACAACAACATTCACACATCCAGGATGTGTACAAGGTTACACACGTGCTCAAACGTGTGAAATAACACGTCAATCTAGGAACATAATCAACAAAATTCTGCTTGCCAATTCGTTTTTAACAACTGAAATGCTCGTTATGTGAACCGTCTTGAGTTAGGACCCAAAATAGCTTAGTCTTAGCATATGACTAGATTAGAACCACAACAAAATGGTGAGATAGATACCGACTTGACTCTCAGAACTACGCTACCTCTGATCCTCGATCTTCAGCTTTTGTGTCAAGTTTGTGTCGGTTTGGATAAAACCGTGGACGCCTTGGACATACACTTTGGGCAAACAGGGCTTACAGTCAGTGGTCATGATTGCTTTGTAACAAAGAACATCCACTGTAATCTGTATCTACTGTACATGTCTTGGTTGTTTTAGCCATACAGTCCCTCAGTAAGAATAAAGAGCTATAGGATCATGTCCCCACGGCAACCAAGATGGCATAGCTGTGTCCCAGCTGTTTCTGAACACCAGCTTTGTCCCCGGGGTCTGGAAGGACACAACCATCTTCCTTGTTCCCAAAAGAGTTTGAATCCACATCTGAACATTTCCTGCATTTTCCCTCTCGATTTCCTGTCATACTTCACTGCTTATCCAATCGAAGCAGAGGTGCCCTAAATATATATATTTTAGAAAATAAAAAAGTCCAACAGTTCATGTTTCTCCTGAGAAAGCTGAATGGTTTGAACGAACACCAGAACCTTTTAACAGCAGTGTTTCGGTCACTCAACCAATCAGTCCTCACCCCTTCAACATCCTCTCCTGAAAAACGTCCTCACCGAGAAAAGCAAGATAGAAAAAGCCGTCGAGCATGCAACCAAAATCACCGGCACCACTCAAACCCAACTCTCAGGCCTTTCCAGTCAGGCGGTAAAGAGGAAGGGAGTCTCCATCTGTAAGGACCCCTCACACTCCCTTCACCTCTCCTTTCAGCTCCCATCGGGTTCCTCAAAAAACCTCTAGGCAGAAGAAGAAATTACAACCCAAAAAAACTTCCCGCTTCAATATCCATGTTAATCCAGTGTAAACGTAACGTGCTGTAATTTCACACGAGTATGTTGCATGGTGGATGTGAACCCCTTACCTAGAGCAGATTTCTATCAAAATACGATCGAGCATGTCCTGGCATAGCAACGCAGATCACACAGTCTAGCTTTTTCCCTGCATATGTTGGGTCATGTTTGTGATAAACAGAAGACTGCGTCGTGCTTAACAAGCTCAGAACGTGAAACCCCGTTATTAACCAGACCTTCCTCTCTGAACTTGATCCTGCCCCTAACAACAACACCAAAATATCTGAACAAACGCCTTGAACGCAACGCCTGCTGAAATGAAAAGATGTTCATAACAGACGGCTCCAACAGGGTAGCTCTCACGGCGCGAGCCTGACCCCATCGATTCCCTGCCAGTGACTGCGTCCTTACACCCCCCGGCACGGCAGTTTCTCTGTAGTTACTATGGTGATTGCTCCTGCACTCTCCTGGGGGGGGGGGGGGGGGGGGGGGGGTGGACGAGCTGCCTTGACAGCTCTGGGGGGGAGGAAGACACCTCCGTCTCCCCCCACCCAATACATTGGCAGGTAATAAGAAGGCTCCAGCCACGGGGCGTCCAGGTGGCTAGCCTGGAAGAACTAGGTCCTAGGCCTTGTGGGAATCTTGACAACTGTGGGATGATGGCAAACAAGTCCTGTATACTTATAGGTCATCTATAAGCCCCCCCCCTGGTAAAATAAGATTTAAAGATCAGTAATAAGTTGCCAACGATACCAAATGACAATACATTTGTAAAACTGCACCAAAAAACTATTAGAAGTGTTAAATAGGAGGCCAGCACACACTAAACGCCTTCACTCCAACTTACAGCATGCGCTCCAGGATGGAAAAAACACAAAACAGTTTATTCCAGCACATTCCAGGGGTCACGGAACTGAGCTAGCATGTTCCAGTCTCACAGGGAGCTTAAATGTAGTGACACTTGCTTGGGGAATTGGAGATTTGTCCCTAAAAGCTGTCTTCAATGCTTTCAGAGAAACTGAAATAGCAAGGAAACATCCACATCCCTGACCAACACACACAGTCACACACACACACACACACAGTCCCCCCTGTGCCCCAAATCGACACATCAAAACAGGACAGTTAGCTCACATCCCTACAAATGGTCTGAAGCACACAAACACACACACAAACACACACACACAAACACACACACAAACACACCACACACACACCACACAAACGTTAAACACCACCCTGCAGATCAGGAGGGCTGCTTGGCCGGAAAGCTTATGGACGTGGCTGGAGGCTCACTGTTGGGATCAGGGGGCTGAGAGAGTGTGTGTGTGTGTGTGTGTGTGTGTGAAACCAGGGGGCTGAGAGAGTGTGTGTGTGTGTGGGGGGGACCAGGGGGCTGAGAGAGTGTGTGTGTGTGTGTGTGGGACCAGGGGGCTGAGAGAGTGTGTGTGTGTGTGTGTGTGTGGGACCAGGGGGCTGAGAGAGTGTGTGTGTGTGTGTGTGTGTGTGTGGGACCAGGGGGCTGAGAGAGTGTGTGTGGGACCAGGGGGCTGAGAGTGTGTGTGTGGGACCAGGGGGCTGAGAGTGTGTGTGTGTGTGTGTGTGTGTGTGTGGGACCAGGGGGCTGAGAGAGTGTGTGTGTGGGACCAGGGGGCTGAGAGAGTGTGTGTGTGTGTGTGTGTGGGACCAGGGGGCTGAGAGAGTGTGTGTGTGTGTGTGTGTGTGTGTGGGACCAGGGGGCTGAGAGAGTGTGTGTGGGACCAGGGGGCTGAGAGTGTGTGTGTGGGACCAGGGGGCTGAGAGTGTGTGTGTGTGTGCGTGAGACCAGGGGGCTGAGAGTGTGTGTGTGTGTGTGCGTGTGTGTGTGAGACCAGGGGGCTGAGAGAGTGTGTGTGTGTGTGTGAGCTTCAGTTAATTGAGCCCCGGACCCACAGCTGAGGCGGGGAGGGAAGAACATGCATGACCCCCCCCCCCCCACACACACACACACACACACACACACACCAGGGCCAGACCTCTGGGGAACACGCTCGTGCCTGCCTAGTATAAAACGCACAGCACGCCATGAGAGTAAATACTATAAATCAAACTTCCCAGTTTCACGAGGCTTGCTTCTCCATCCCATAATCGTCGCTTTACAAATCCAAGTTGATGAAACGTAACGTAAGCTGTATTTTTATGATCTCCCGCTTTTAAGTGGCGACGTAAGACTTGTATTCACTTCCCCTGAGTTTGATAGTCGGTTCAGTTTATTACTGATACTTTTTAAGCCCCATGTATGTTAGGTTAACTTGCAGCACTTGGTTTTGCACGTTTAAACATCTGGTTAAGTCATCCTGAACAGGAAATACTAACAGGAAACAGCAGCAACAGAACGCACAGAATGAAGTTTTGTATTGTTTTTGTGTTGTTTTTCATTGGTTCACAGTTCAGGTTTTTACTCATGTTTCTTGATGATGGTTAACATACAGATGTCTCCTATTAGTATGCTTTGAGAAATATTAAAACAAAAAAAGGAGCCAAAATAACTGTCTTCATTTGCTGGTGAATAGGTAAATGCAAAGGCACTAGAGGCTTGATTCTGTATTTAAACAAACACACATACATAGATTTTGTGTGAACCCTATTGAAAGTTGAACATAAATAACTGCAATGTATAATTAAACGCATTCAAATGCTGCTTTAAGCCAATTTGCTCAAATATAGTGTCTTTTGTGCATACAATTGACAACGGGTTGTGCACATGCACACATACACACCCACACACCTCCACTAGCACCATAACATGTCAGAACATCTGTTGCTGTAGAACAAACTTGTAATTGTGTTATAATTACATCCACCGCAAGCATGAAAGTCACCTTGTTACCATTTAAGTGAGGAAGGATGTGAAATAAATGGAAACGAATAGGATAAAAATAATAAATCAGCATGCAATTAATGAACAATTAGGTAATTGGTTGGCTTTGGTCGGGCCTATAAACCAGGTGTGACAGACCCGTCTACGGTCCCAGAATCTCCAGTTCAAGGGTCTGCCAGCTCTGGCAAAGCTTTCACTGCACTTCCCAGATTAGCCCTGCAGCTGAATATCACCTTGTCTACCCGAGAACACACGCATCCGCAAATGAAGGTGTCCTTTGCAAATGCTACACATTAGGGTCCTCGGAAGGCATCAAGTCCGGGGCGTGTAGAGGTGGTGGGCTTGGAGAGGGATGGCACGCTGGGTTAAAATTCCTAGCATGCTCTAGTGAACCTGGTCGTCAGGGACGCCAATCTTCATCAAGCTCAATTAGAGGCGTCATTGACCATACTCTGAAACGATTTCAAACGCTCAAGGATATTTTAAAAAAGGGTCACTGCATGACACCTGTCCTCGCACAAGCCCATCCAAACCCTCTCTTTTCAGACCAAACATTTGACTTAAGAACGTACTCGATTTTACACGATTGGAGAGCACCGTTGGAGAAATCCAAAGGGGTGGATTTCTACATTGTGTTTTTGCCAGTTGTTCTAAATTCCCACTTCTCTCCCAGTTGGCACAGAGAAACAGGCAGAGCAAAAGGCTAAGCGGCTAGATGGGTCTAATGGCCTGCCGATCCTATAAATAACCGACGCCCTGTTTCCTCTCCATCGATCACAAGAGCCTTGGCTAAGACCTGCCGGGGCCGAGTGTGTGTCGGACGGACTGACCTGTGTCCACGCCTGGCTGCCTCGCTCTCCTTCCTCCGGCTCCCCGTACATGATCTATCAAACCAGGGGCCCACACATCTTGGATAAAAATGACATGGCCTAATTGGTTGCTGTGAGAGGTTTGTCTTCATCTGGAGGTGACTGCGGGGCGGGAAGGTTTGCAGTGGACAAGGTTAACTAACTCTACTGCTTAGGAGGGAAAGGAAGGAGGGAAAGGAGGGAGAAACGGGATTGAGAAGGCTTGACAAACTCAACTGTCCTTCAGCTGTGTGAAAAAAGAAAAACGGTTTTCTGCACAGCAGTGTGCAAACTTGTACTTGAGAGTGCCACAATATGAAGTGATATACACACACATATAAATATATATCTTCCCCATTGCATATAACAGCTTCAAGCAGCACATAAAATGTCTCTGATCACCTCTCAGGCAATTCCCATGAAGCCCTCAACTTAATTTGTGCCCAAAAGATGCGACGGTTGTATTTCCTGAGTTGACATCTTGATGTGCCGGCTCCAGGTCAGCTCCCAGGGTCGGACAGAGATTTAGAGGCCACCAGCGAGGTGACATTTATCTGATGCCTGCACACTGCCATTAGCATCGCTGGGGGTGGGAAGGGGCCAAGGTAACAGGGTTAAAGTCCACTTAACATCTTAAGAGTCCTTAATATTAGAAGGGAAAGCGAGGGAGACGGGGGAGATGACCTCTCTGGAGCTTCTAGATACTTCTGAGAAATTTGAAAGGAAAGTAGATCTGGAGGAAGTAAGGTGTTGTTCTGTGTGATACCAAACAGACGCGGTATGTTTTTGCTCTTGTATTTCATACAAAGAATCAAACAGTGTTTTCTTCTCAGTACATATAAAGTGGCATGCCAGATTGTAACCCTGAAAGTTTTTGAACTGCACTTTGAGAACTTGTCGTTTTGTAGTGTTTGTAATGTATGTCTCGTGGGTGTTCTGTGTTACACATTTTTATACGTTCTGTGCTGTGTTTTTTTTTATTCAAACTATATTCAATCTGTGAAGCCAAAGGCAAACATTTTCCAGAAATGGATAAGAAAGTTGTATCGTATAGAATGTTATTACTCTATGCAACCAAGGATAATGACATGGAAAATGTGTGCCACTTACAACGCATCACACTTCAAGGTGACACAATTTATTCTTGAAAAAGACATTTGAATGTCAGCAGTCCATAACCTACCTAGAAAATGAAGAAGATTACAATTTAAGATGTGGTTCCTTGCGCCCAAATATAAGGACTTTTCCCTCCGAAAAATAGGACCTCTCAATCAGAATAATCAGCACAGCAGTTCTCTTTTTGAGTCACAACCACACTGCAGTCATTAGCAAAAAGCAGCGCCAACAATGTTATCATTACAAATACAACATATTCTTACAGTTGCATCGTGGTAGGTGGTAGTGTTCAGGAAATACAATCACTATCTGCGATCTGCTCCCCTGTAGGTGGTTAATGAATATGCGTCTCATAGACTTAATTGCGAACAGCTTGAAATCTAAATGGTTTTGTGCACCGGGTTGACAATCAAGCATAAGAAGTCAATAAGTAAATAGGGCAGGGCGTAATCGTGTTATTAAGCGGTAAAACTTTACATTGAGGCGACATTTACAACTCCTCACAAATGTATTCTCATGACGAACCAATAACAGTAGCCTACCAACAACAAACTTAGTAACAACTTTGACCAGAGAGTTCTCATCCGTGCCTCCACTGACTTTATCCCGATAAAAGCACCGGAGCTAAGTTTTCTGGTTTCAATAAATCATCCTCCTCCTGCTCTTGCTTGTCAGAAAGATTGTCAGTTACCTCCGTGATGGAAGCGTTCAGAATTTCTGCTCACGTGGTCAACAGATGGTTGTGAGGAACACGAGGGCTCTGCCAGATGTGTCTATCGGAGGATAACAGTCCTGAGGGCGTCTTCACAATGCAAATCGTGACCTACCGTTGACGCTTCAGGTTAGTGGAGACCAAGCACACAAACCTGTCTAAGACTAAAAGCTTTTGCATTCTGTTATAACTCTTGGAGTAAACTGCTGTTCTTTTGCAGCCTGTTTTTCTGACTGGAACAGTAACTTTGTAAAATAACACCAAACTGTTGACAGGTGATCCAAGGCCATGTCACCCCACTTTTGGGCATGTTGCCTACGTACAGTTACATCTTACCAATACTTAAAGCGCTTCGTAACGGAACATTTCTGGTCAAATAGCTTGTGATCACACTCCAGACGGTGCAAAAGGTGGTTTACGTCAAGTTCTGGTTAGTGGTGAGAAAATGTAATAAAAATAATAAGTACTTAAGGAACAAATGGTTTGGATCTTCGGACAACTGGAAGAACATATGTGAGTTACATCACACATTTCACCGGGCTCCCTCCCTCCCCTAACCGGCACTCTGAGGACTAATTATGTGATCTTGCCACTATGCAGCTCACGTAACCGCTTGAGGTGGGACTAGGTTTTGATAAATGACTGCTTTTTATTGGCTCCCTTTGCTACCTGACTGTTAAATAATGTAACTCAACCAGTGCCGCAACGCTAAGCGGAATTCACTTGGAGGTCGACTCTAAACAGAGGGGGGGGTCAAAGCCTCGGCGCAATTTGCAAGCGATGAATGTCAAAAGGGAATACGGAAAATGTTGTACCATATCAATTTCCCACTAGCCCTTTTAACCTTGTTGAATTGCCGATGCTTTTGTAATGCATATTTGCTGTTGTACTGCAGACACTATTGAAGGCACACCGTTTTTCTTTTCATTGCAAGCAGTTTTTAACACAAAGAGCTGTACCTAGCTCGACAATGATATTTAGTATCTCCGTACCCTCTTTGCATAAAAGTAAACAGGTAAAATGTTTCATACAATTATGATAAGACTTCTGACCCGCCTATAAACATCATAATTACAATCCCAAAAGTTAGAATGATTTGGTTTGAGGGCGTTTCTCGTCAATTCAAACACCTCCTCTCTCACCATCTTATGACAAAAAAAACTGCAGAAAAGATTAAGTCTGCACGCTTTGAGAACAATATCAGAAGCCAACGCTGATATGACCAAATGATAGGTTGCGTTTGACTACAAGTCATTACCTCTTAGTCGTTTAACTGTAAATTCATTGGCTCGACGACCTCCCTATAATTTGTTTCACCCTTCCATCTCTTAATCAGGATGAATATGATGGAAAAGTTGGCTGGAAAAAAAGATTAAACGAGGATGCGATGGAGGGATGGAAGGAAGGGAGGGGGGAGCGACGTAATAATTGCTGGAGGAAAGTTTGAGGAGGGATTATGAGCAGGATTTTATGTAGAACGGTTGGATCTGCAATTTCTGCCTCATTCATTCTGATAATTGCTATTGCCGATAATGCATGAGCCCTGACATTCCTCTTTGCCCTTTCAATTTTGGGGGAAGAACTGGGAATTCAAGAACGACTTAAAAGCTGCAGCCTGGTACATATCACCAGACGCAAATTGAAAACAGACAATACAAGTTCAGAAATTATGTAGGCCTATACAGATTCAACATCAGAGATCCACAATGTCCTTGGAGTGTTGCTACTGTACTTAACTCAGTCCTTTAAGCAGAAAACCTACACAGCTTAAATAATTACAGTGTGCTATATTGTAAACAATCATTTGCTAAGAGGCTAACATGGCCAGAGGCTAACATGATCATGCCTACAGGTGTTTCCGCGCAGGATGTGGGGTTATCGACGTAACTTCATGTTTAACTATGGGGCCGTTTAGGAAATAATTCAGACCGTCTTTGGTAACACATGAAACACATTCACGTATGAAACGTTCACACACATTCATAGCACTGAAAACTAACATCCACATATGCTCGCATATAGCCTAAATGATTTTTTCAACCTTTCAAAACTCCCCAAACCCCCACACGTGTAGTGAAAGGAGAGGGGAGAGGAGAACAGAGAAGCCTTTAGTTTTCCCTGACGAGTAGGCCTATCTATTTGAAAGATTAAGATTCTCAACGGAGGGATTGGGTTATCTATATCAGCTTCTTGAGCCGTTACGTTGCCAGTGCGACACGCGAATGACGTTAATATGTATCTGTTTTTATTTGTTCCCACGACCGTTTAACACTGCCAGGTTGTCAGATGAAAGAATAAGGCTACAAATGTCATAGACACGTCTTAAGAACACATTGAAGCAAGTGATTAAGGTAATAAACAATTGTAATTACAGTCAAGTCTACTCCTGCCTTAATGATGGGGCAGTGATATTGATAAGCCTATTATCTAATGCATTTACATAGTCAGACATTTTTGCCAGGTTTCCTTCCTGCCTTTGGCAGCAGCTACTGTGTTGCTCTCAGCCTGGATTATATATTTAAATTCTCCTTATTTATTTAGTATTATTGTTTGCTCATCTTGTGTAAAATAATATCGCTAGATGATGAAAATGAAATCTGTCTCATAGCAAGTTTAACTTGTGTAATAACTTGCTTACTTAATACATCTAAACTACAATGAAGTATAATTACATAGCAGTTACTATGCAACTGCAATGTTGTTACTATACATACTGCTATGTAGTTACAGTCAAATTAATATAACATCAAGGAAAGTTTCACCCAAGAATACCTTTCATTTCTCAAAACTACATGACCCTCATGATCCACTAAAGTATAGCGAGGACACACACACACAGCAAACTTGGAACCTCATCTGTAAACGCATCGTCTCGGCCTCTTCTAGTCCTCTCCATTAATATTTATTCAGCTGCCAAGCACTCACAGTCCAGCCAAACAGCTGCCCTGGTCCAGGCTCATGACCTTGTGTGGGTTTAGTCTATATACACCAGGTCTAGATATTGATAATACCATATGCCTTTTAAATTAGTCTGGCAGCGATCAATACAATGCAATTGTCGGCCCTTTTACAGTGACTTCAGACTTGGACTGATGAACATCGATTCAGGCTCTGGGTGAAAAAAATAGAAAAAGACAAGGAAGTGAAGCGACGATGCCGTCAGCTCATGTAAACAACCTCTGGGTTGGGGAATATGCATATTAGTTGAAAGCCGGCTTGTTTATCTGTCTAATGCTGACATGTGAGTCAGGTGGCTGAGCGGTGAGGGAATCGGGCTAGTAATCCAAAGGTTGCCAGTTCGATTCCCGGTCATGCCAACTGACGTTGTGTCCTTGGGCAAGGCACTTCACCCTACTTGCCTCGGGGGAATGTCCCTGTACTTACTGTAAGTCGCTCTGGATAAGAGCGTCTGCTAAATGACTAAATGTAAATGTTTCATTATCGGAGGAAGGAGGTGAGGTAGCAGGGGGTTAAGCAACCAGGTGTAAGGTAATCAATACGATAGAAGCATTAAAGGGTGAGTTAGATAAAGCCACAGTGGTGGCTGAGGATGCCTCAGGATATGTCTAACAGGGAGGCATCTAGATAACGCTGACTTTAATGAAAGGGAAAATGTTTCTTCAGTGTATCTCTCTGATATGATCACGCAACAGATTTAGCACTGAACTGAATTCTACGTTACCAATTTAATGGTAAATAATGTACGCATATTTGCAGCACTCAACTCACACACCCACACTTGATGCTGTATGACTAAGCATCACTTAAAATAAAAATAGCACAAATAGCCATCAAAGGTCATCACTTCCAGATTACTATTCTGCAGAACAGCCATTACATTTTAAAGCTTTTCCATCACAACAACCACCCCCGAAACCTGTCCTTTTGAGGACCCACGACCACAGCCCTCTCTCTCCCTGTGTCTAGCAGTCTGACAGCAACTACATGGCCTCAATCCCATTTGTATGGGCGACGCTGCCATCTTCTGCATCCCTTTCCGGTATGCCAAAGGGTTACCCTTGAGAAGTATCCATTTGTTTTGTATCGAGGCTGCCAACAAGTAGAAAGCAGCACTTATCTAAAACTCCATATCCCAAGTGCCCCAGGGGCACAAGTATCACCGTAAAGGATTGATTATGATTGGATAGAGAGCTGCACTTGCGTCAATGCTTCAGGGTCATTGGATCAAAGCTCGGGAGGGAAACAGCTGTGCAGCCAATGAGGCGCGCCGGGGAGAGGAAGGCCTGGTGTGCGTGAACACAGGAAAGAAACATCACCCGCTTTGTACGAAATCAGTGACCATCAACTGTCAAGAAGAGCTGGTGACTGGCTTCTCCATACTGAACAAACACAGGCACACCGAGTATGTTTTCTGAAAATGACAATACGCCGAATTTGATAAGGTCATGTAAACTGCATGGTTTCCTTTTGGGTATTCTGAATTCGGCCATATTCTGAATGTGGCATTTTTCCGGTTTTTGGAATATGTTGTGGACATGTGATTATGTGTGATCATAATTCTGGTTTTATGTAAAATGGGAATATCAGTTGAATCTTCATTTTCAGTATTCCACGTAAACAGAATCAGGAATGTTGTCTTTGTCTGAAAAAAGGCAAAAACCTGAAAATTCTGTGCAAGTAAACATGCTCACCGTTCTCCATACAACCCTTTTTAAAACACAGAAATACATAGGGACCTGGGTCTCCATAGAGGGATGGTACTCAGGCGCATGTTAATTCTCTTCTCCAACCTTGAGGAAAGGGGTGGCGGGCTGGCAGCTCCAGGGATCCCAAACAGCTCCTATAACCAGCCGGTCTGTCAGGCTGCCTGCCCCCCACCACACCAACCAAGCCCCCTCCGTCCCCCCTCCGTCCCCCATCGCTAGACCAGGTGGGAGATGGACGTCAGGGTTGTTCGGGTCCGTGAGACCTCGCGATAAAGCCCAGGCCACAGCAGACAGAGGTAACTATACCGTGATGCTAAACCTATGCTAGGGCGACATGCCAACATAAATGAGATGGTGGGTGTACTTGCTACGCACAATGCCACTTCTTGTAATGTTGATATCCAAGCCCTGCACTACTGTGCTTCAAAATACATGACCAACACTACTTCAAGCACGTGGGCATGAGTCCCCCACTGGGTGTTGCAGTCACTAGCAATATGTGAGAGTCCTAGGGTGCTTTTAACCCTTTACAAGGAATACATACACCATGTAGTTCACTATGTAATCAGATACAATCAAATCAACTTTGATTCTTTCCACTCACATCAATCAACTCTAGAAATTATACTTCATATATTAATATTATACTATATTAATATATTATATTAAGTCCCAACAGAGATTCTAAGCAGGTTACAAGGGCAAATCCTTGAAGAGATCCTGCATGTGAGCATTGTCGCATGGGCCATTTTGTTTGTTCTCGACAGCATAAGCCTCAGGTGACATCATTTTGACTTAAGCAGAGTGTTTTATTTTCAGATTGTCAGGTTATAGGCATTATGGGCTAGAATGCTGGGGGTTTATGAGCTTATGTTTTTGTGCTCTATAGTACATACATGTGGGAAAGGGAGAGTGATTGAGGAGGAGAGGGAGAGAGGGAAGGAGAGAGAGAGAGATGGAGATAAGGATTTTGTTTGAGAAACAGAGAGGAGAGAGGAAGAACGATTGATTTCACAGCCTACATTTGAAAGATTGCATTACAGATGCACTTATTGATATGCAATACCTCCTACATGGCTTCATTGTTTGGGCACGGATGAATTTCTGAGTGCCTCTGTTCCGGGGCTACATCCCTGTAAGGTTCAGAACAATGTAACAGTATCCAACAAACGACTCAGAGGAAAACACATTGGTGGACATTTTTCATGTCATGTTAACGTGTGTGAGCCATTATGAAAACATAAACCTTATAAAAAAAATAAAAAGATACAGTCTCGTGACCGAACAGGAGCCTGGCAGTTGGAGGTTGCCCTCTGTTGGTTAATGTCTGTGAGGTGTGGAGGAAAGTATTCCTAACAGCCTACCCTAAAAGAAAAAATAGAGAAAGGATACATTCACGGGCCTAATTTTTCCCAAGGAACTTCAAGGACTGGATAATCAGGTTTCGCTCCTCTGTAAAGACATTAGAAGCAAATAGCTGACCTCTTAGTGTCTCCTAAACACATATATGGTCATTTGTACCTGTATTCTCCTCTCTTAGTAGCTACTGTGTAAAATGAGCTCTGTGTCGAAGTTGTTTACATGGCAGAAACACATCTGGAGATAAACACACTCAACAACCCCATGACAAACGATTTCCCCAGAGTCGTAAGTTGTCTATAGGCTTGCTGAAAAGCAACAGCGATGCAACTATTGTTCAATTAAAATGTATTTTAGCATTGCTCATTTAGTAAAACAACATTTTTACTTCTCAAACTGTTCACATTTCCAGGTTAGTTGGCTGATGTACGCAATTTAAAGAATAAATTAATTTCAGCTATCCTGCCATGAACCAACATACCTGGAGAAAATAATGCTGCATCTTAATACAGTATATAATCCAAAGTGAGTTGTTTACTTCCCTGTCATGTGGATTTGCTGTCCCCAAGAATCCCTCAGAGAAAGAGACATATTTACTCGCTCCCACTTGCCTTTACATGTCTACGAGTGTTAATTAACTCATTGCAATGCCGTAATCATCATTGCTGTAGTTGTTGATTTACTGAAGTCACAAAGCAGAACCAAACAGCCTCACAACTGAAGCTCTCGTGTGGAATTGTGATTAAGACACATCCAAGCATATTAAGATTGATAATAATAGCTCCTGTACTACAAATCTAAACGAATCGTAAAGAACCATATGGAAACGTATTGATAACGGTGAGCACAAAAATGGCCACATATTTAGCCATTTTGAGTCTGTCTTCAAGCTCTTTGGACGTTTTGGAAAAACTTGAAAGGTATTCGTTTATTTCGAGTGTATTTTCCATGCACATCAAGACTTCAGATCTCTTCAGATCAGGATCAGGCAAAAACACTGGTGAGCTGACATGTAAAAAGACATGCCAGACCAAGGAAGTAAAACATTAGTCAGAATACTATCAATATACTATCACACCCAGCAAAGAAACTCAGAAGGCGGACTGTGATTTGCAAACAACTCTCAAGCCGTAGTAACCAGTTTTAGTTTGTTAAACGGTAAATAAGAGGCGCTTGAAGACCGCTGGAACTAAGTACTGTGGACGGAACGTATCTTATCCTTCCTGATTCTAGAGTGAACTCAATTTGGCATATGCTGAAGAGGAAGCTGTAAAGTAAAATGCCCCAAACCAAGCGGTTGTTGAATATGGATGCCTCACAATCCTTGAAGTGACTCACTGGAAGAACACTTCCTGTCGAAGACATCCAGTTTCTAGTGATGTGTCCATGGACTGCAGATATTAGACAGCCCTTGCATTGCATGCAAAGCATATACAATCTGCAAACATTAAATGGAACTGTTTCATTGGACATTGTCTAAAACGATTTTTAATACCCTACAATAGGGGAAATATGTTTCATCATTTCACAGTTTGTTCGACAAGCACACAAATACCCTCAAACTAAAACTGACATTTTACACCTTCTGGATATGACAATCTGTCATGCACAGTTCAAAAGCACAGAACCAGAACACCAAATGAAAAGTCAACGTCCAATGACTTTTGGAGCTTACTGTATAACATTTCTAGAAATACCACAAACTGCATTAGCCTTCAAATGTATTTACTTTGATCCTAGACCAATTGTAACAGGAATGACAAACAACTGAGGATTGATGAACTGAACAAATTCCATTTTTCCGCTTCACCTCCCAGAGTGAATGGTTGCTTCATAAAGCGTTTGAAAAAATATGTACAAAATCATTGTAGTGCTTGAACCTTCCTCCCAGGCGCAAACTTCAATTGCTTTTGCTTTCGGACTTGAACCATTAAAACATGACAGGGGCTTATTAATTAAGAGTTATTAGAGGCTCAATTGCTTCAACTCAATACCTTTGATTTACCATTCATTTCATCAGTTTGAAGTGTTTCCATCATCGGATGAAATCACAGAGGACTATGAAGAAAAAAGAGAGGAAAAAAAAATCATAAGAGGGAAGCCAAAACTATAGTTTTAACACAGGGAGAACATGAGCTTACCTTCATTTGATAATCTGCAACGCGCTGAAACTAATGTGAAGTGAAACTAGCACCACTTCACAAGTTGGAACCCACATTTTGGAACAAAAATACGGTTTATTCAGCCTATTTTCAGCCACATCTTAAAACGTGCCAATGCAATTAATCAGTCATCTCAGACTGAGTCCATCTCACACGCAAATCAGTCCACCTCAGAACAGCTAGGCCCGTTTTTGCTGCTTGTCAGATTACGTTGGAGTGAGTACCAGCCTTCTATTTTTATTTATGTAATCAGGGCTCTTTGAAAAAGAAACCCTGACTGAATATTTGTTTTTTTCCTGTATAAATAAGGTCCAATAAAAGGAAATCAGGCTGAAATATCAATGCTACACACTCAATCCCAAATTAATTTATTTCTTGCAATTTCCATGGGCCTTGTCCTAGCTTAATACAATGGCTGAATACATATCTACAGTTCCCGAATGAATTACGAATGCACTGTGAAGGTATTGACACTACAGTATATATCTGTAAGGAAAAACACTTGATTTACTGTAAAGGGAAAACTCGACAGTCTGCGACCGCCTTGGCAGATGAATCAGAAGATGCAATCAGAAAATACAGCTGTTTTTCAAACAGTATTTAAAGCGTCATCAACAGACTTGAATAGTAGGTTGATTTGTCCTTCACTGGCATGAAGGCTCTGCTGGTTACGTTTGCATGGAAAATGCCAAATGTGTGTCATCTGCACCGCAAGTGAAAGCAAATCAGTTATATTTATATATTTCCTTTATATAAACAAAAAAATCCACAACTTCCTAGTGGAAATGTATTTCATTTGTACAATCGAATGCAATTTCCTTCAGCTGAATGCCACCAGTCCACTCAATGCAAATTTAATAAAAGCCAATGACAAACAACACAGTGAATGTTAAATGCAAATATGACATTATTACCCAATGCCAGTTTCATACATACATATGAGAAATTGCACTCAGATAGCCTATACTGTACATGAAGCTGTCTAAAAGGACAGAGTAAACACTAATGATCTGCCATTCTCTGCCAATTAGCTTTGAGCTGATGAATCCAGAAAACTCTTTATATTAAGTTAAGTGAAGACACTTCTACAAGCAAATCAAGAAAATGACTTCCCGGATGACCTCATCTCTGTGGGGGGGGCCTTGCTAGATGAAGTATGTGTTGGGATTTTCTCTCCAAGATGACAGCACTCCCTAATAATTTCACAGAATATCATGTATACAAATGTAAATTCTACCCTTTTATATGTCGACCCTTCATTTCATCCCATTAAGGCCCATAGGCTTGAAATGTAAGACAGAGCGCCCTGGCCTTGTTACATGAGGAGTGATACGGTCCTACAGCCTTGTTACATGAGGAGTGATACTGTCCTACAGCTTTGTTACATGAGGAGTGATACGGTCCTTCAGCCTTGTTACACGAGGAGTGATACGGTCCTTCTGCCTTGTTACACGAGGAGTGATACGGTCCTACAGCCTTGTTACATGAGGAGTGATACTGTCCTACAGCCTTGTTACATGAGGAGTGATACGGTCCTACAGCCTTGTTACACGAGGAGTGATACGGTCCTTCAGCCTTGTTACACGAGGAGTGATACGGTCCTACAGCCTTGTTACACGAGGAGTGATACTGTCCTACAGCCTTGTTACACGAGGAGTGATACAGTCTTACAGCCTTGTTACATGAGGAGTGATACGGTCCTACAGCCTTGTTACACGAGGAGTGATACAGTCTTACAGCCTTGTTACATGAGGAGTGATACGGTCCTTCAGCCTTGTTACACGAGGAGTGATATGGTCCTACAGCCTTGTTACACGAGGAGTGATACTGTCCTACAGCCTTGTTACACGAGGAGTGATATGGTCCTACAGCCTTGTTACACGAGGAGTGATACTGTCCTACAGCCTTGTTACACGAGGAGTGATACAGTCTTACAGCCTTGTTACATGAGGAGTGATACAGTCTTACAGCCTTGTTACATGAGGAGTGATACGGTCCTACAGCCTTGTTACACGAGGAGTGATACTGTCCTACAGCCTTGTTACACGAGGAGTGATACTGTCCTACAGCCTTGTTACACGAGGAGTGATACAGTCTTACAGCCTTGTTACACGAGGAGTGATATGGTCCTACAGCCTTGTTACACGAGGAGTGATACGGTCCTTCAGCCTTGTTACACAAGGAGTGATACTGTCCTACAGCCTTGTTACACGAGGAGTGATATGGTCCTACAGCCTTGTTACACGAGGAGTGATACAGTCTTACAGCCTTGTTACACGAGGAGTGATACGGTCCTACAGCCTTGTTACACGAGGAGTGATATGGTCCTACAGCCTTGTTACACGAGGAGTGATACGGTCCTACAGCCTTGTTACACGAGGAGTGATACGGTCCTACAGCCTTGTTACATGAGGAGTGATACGGTCCTACAGCCTTGTTACATGAGGAGTGATACGGTCCTACAGCCTTGTTACACGAGGAGTGATATGGTCCTACAGCCTTGTTACACGAGGAGTGATACGGTCCTTCAGCCTTGTTACACGAGGAGTGATACGGTCCTACAGCCTTGTTACACGAGGAGTGATACGGTCCTACAGCCTTGTTACATGAGGAGTGATACGGTCCTACAGCCTTGTTACATGAGGAGTGATACGGTCCTACAGCCTTGTTACACGAGGAGTGATATGGTCCTACAGCCTTGTTACACGAGGAGTGATACGGTCCTTCAGCCTTGTTACACGAGGAGTGATACGGTCCTACAGCCTTGTTACACGAGGAGTGATACGGTCCTACAGCCTTGTTACACGAGGAGTGATACGGTCCTACAGCCTTGTTACACGAGGAGTGATATGGTCCTACAGCCTTGTTACACGAGGAGTGATACAGTCTTACAGCCTTGTTACATGAGGAGGGATACGGTCCTACAGCCTTGTTACACGAGGAGTGATATGGTCCTACAGCCTTGTTACATGAGGAGTGATACTGTCCTACAGCCTTGTTACACGAGGAGTGATATGGTCCTACAGCCTTGTTACATGAGGAGTGATACGGTCCTACAGCCTTGTTACACGAGGAGTGATACGGTCCAGGATGACACCAGGGGAGAGACCATCCAGCAACAGGCCTTTTAAAGAAGATGAGAAGTCACTTCTGAATACAGGTCATGGATTGGCTCTAAAAGATCTACACGCAGTATACTTGTTTCAGAGCCCTCACAAACAAAGCAGGCTAGGGAGATGCAAGGATCAAACCATGTTTTGTTTTTTTACGATAGTACAGGCAGACAACTAAACTCAAACGCAATATGTGAGTTAGAAGGGCGAGTTCCTCTCCCAATATGCAGAATGCAGTCTGACTCCATTGTACTCCAAAATATATCATTCTTCCCACAAAGCTCCACAACATCCTTCTGATAGGACCCGATTGCTGAGAAGCGTTCGCTTGTTATGCTTTTAGAGCAACAGACTTGAGCTTCCTCAGCCTGCTTGTCAAAACCAGTACTGTTCAGAAAGCAGTTGTTGGCCTTAATCGTATCTCTTAAGTGTTTTTTCCTCAACTTTGTTCCAACGAGTTTCCACAGTTATACTGTAGGTCGGTAGGTAAATTGTATCTAGGCAAGCTGAACTCAATTAGGGATTAAAAAAACATTGGTTTCCCAACAAAAAATCGATTGAAGTTCAAAATGTCCACAGTGAATCATTCTCTATCCTATATTCCCCCCAAAAAACTGTCAGAACAATGATTGAAAAAGGCAGGGAACTTGCAAGCAGCATTACTGTATTATGATAATAATTTATCATACTGAGACAACATTTCAGTTAATTAGTTCCCTTTTCATCCTTGACGCAAGTGCTGTACCATATTTTGCATTTTTATAAAAATAAAGTCCTTTGAGTGCCTTAATACTTTTCTAAGTGTGAAGGCACCCAGCTTTGCTATTTTTATGCAGTGTTAACGAGATCCAACTCCACTATATTTATCCATTTCCCAGTATGAGTTCCTGCTTTCTGGTAGTGTTACAGGATTGGATGTGTCTCCAGCTTTCATGGCGTTGTGTTGGGTACACTACAGACGCCTTGGGTTGATCCTGTGCCCACACACATAGCTCCGGGCTTAAAATGGCACTTGCTGCTTCCTGTAGAGGCAGAGGCAGCCTGAGGCAGACACTGACAAGAGAAAATAAGAAATTGTATTGTATTTTTATTTGAAGTAGCTGAAACTCAATCCAAATGCCACATGCTATAACCCACTTGTTCCCAGTGAGTAAATAGCTGTAATGACGATACCATGTTGGAGAACGGGTGCTTATTTCTCTTTTGTCGACAGGCCACTGACAAGTAAGACAAAAGCTATGGGCTGTGAAGGGTAAGGGTGTTGTTTATTGGTGAGACGCAGAAAGTGCAGTTGGATTTGAAACAGGGAGATTGGCTAAGACAAGAAAGGTGGTTGGGTCGAGCAGGACTCAGCTCTGCTTGGTTTGGCATTATCATACCTTATTAAAAGTGATGGCCTCTGCTTCTTTCAATTAAACAGGAAAAATAATAAATGAAGATTTTGGATTGACTTTTCGACGCTTTCGCAAAGCACCTCGCAATATGTTTTTATTTGTTCCTATTCTATATTTTCTATATTTTGTTTTCTATGCCTTCTACATAGCTGTTGCTTGCCATGTGCTAACAGTTTTCGGTGATTAGAATTACCTCATGTTTTTCTGTCTACTTATAAAGCAAATACAAGAGGCAGATGGGTCACGTCCCATCTATATTCTTGGTTGTGAACTCGCTTCAGATCCCTCAAGCTCACGGAGTTGAATGTTATGAAAGATAAAATCTAACTGCAATAGTTTACAGTCCCAAGACACTCTAATTTGAGTTCACTGGTCACTAGTCAAGTGAAGATGGTTTTCTTCTTCAATTATCATTGATATCAGCAAAGTCAGGCAGGCACTAATTGGCTTAGTGTATCTGGTCATGCTTAAAGCCCTGTAGCCATTGATCTCCAGTCTGTCTTTTGAAAAACATGTCAGGCGAGCACACACACACACACACGCTGAAAGACAGCTACAGGGTCACAGGCATCGCGTATTTATCAAATGTGTATTTATCAAAACATTCAACACATGAGAATTTTTAGCTCATCGAGGAGAGAAGATTTTTTTTATTTATGTGAAAGCCATTATATTTCCATGGTCATTAAGTGGCAAATATATTTTATTTATCATACATAAATAATAATATAAATAATTACTGTACATGTACGCCCCCAAAAACATGGCAACAACTAATTGTACAATAACTGAGCAGCAAAGGTCTGTAATTGCACAAGTGCGCAAATAAGGGTCCTCGCTACACTGTAATGGCTTACTTGACCCTTACTTTCTTCCTTTAAGTACATTCGTTGAATACATGTATACTTCACATTAGAACAGCTTTAATTAGGCTTCTTGTTGTCATGTGAACTGGGTTTACAGTCAAAGAAAATAATCGTACCAAAAGCACAGCAACAAAGACACCGGGAGCTGTCGTATCTATATTCTGATCTGGATTCACGCATTGAGTGGACTGTTTGCGACCAGCTTGGCTAAACTGGCGGTAGGATGTATGTTAGCCCTCACTACTGAGCAAGACTGAGCAAAAAGGGTTATGTACACAGCCGCAGAAGCAGAAAGAAAAATAAAACACTTCACCTTCAAGAGGAAACCAAGCAGTGTCACATGGGTATACAGTACCTTGTTCAACTCAAATCACCCATGAACTGGATTTTTCCATGATAGTTAATTTCCATTTGTGTTCAGGGGATGAAAAACAAATTACATTTTCTTATTGATGGATAGACTCACAACAAATAAGACCCAACCACCGCCCCCTTGTGTGTGGAGAAAGTACACACACACACACACACACACACACACACACACAGATGCAACTTATAAATATTCAAAGTTCAGACCAGGCAGCGAGGATGAGCAGGTGAGAGACAATCCTTTGGCACATCCCAAATCACACCAACATTGGCTGTGGACCGGCAAAGATTTACATGAAGCAAGTTGGATCTGGCTGAGGAGATGTTAGGAAACCTTCCTGATCTTCCATGGAAGAACACACAAACACACACCGCCTTCACTGGTACCGTACCAGGCACAGAAGACCAAACCACACAGCTCTAAAACCCTTTGTTTTATAGTCCCTGGAAAAGAAAGAAAAAGAAAAAGCCTGTCCTTAGTTGTGGTGGAAAAACATAAAAAATATAAAATAAAAATTGTATTTTCTTTCTACAATAAATGAGTAGCTGAGTTTTTGGATTCCGATGCGGAGAAACTCAAACTGAGTTTATTTTATATTTTTAGAGATCTGAGAGCTTTCCATAGGGATTAAGTAGTGTTGATCTACTGTATAAAATACAGTTTGTACATTAAGCTACACTGCTAGCCATAAGCACCCACAGGATCATTTAATAATAACACTGTAGTGCTGACATGTTAGTTAATGTGGGAATGTAGACAGTATTAGACAAAAACTGTTTAATCAACTGTTTTAACGGTAGTGTTTATTTTTTTTACATTAAAACAAGGTTATGGCTGATAAATGCTGATGGCAGAGTAAATAAATAGGAAAAAAAGAAAAAATATATGTACATATTAGTGAGAGAACTAAATTGGTCGGCTTGAACTCGTCAATAATCCCCGCAGAGGACAATCAATAAGAAAGGCTGAATGTTTAAAGCGTACTGAAATTCATCCCTTTCGACTCGACATCTTCAAAAGTTTGAAACATTCTGCCGAGCCACACTCCCCAACCCCCCAACCCCCACCCCCATGCAGAGGCTGCAGATCTGGCTCAGGAACTCCTGCTCATTGATTAGTGAACAAAGACGGCTTTCATCGGCAGGCGGTGTGGGACAGCACCGGAGGTTTCCATCCAGGAGACCTCGCTGATTAGAGGCGCGCGGCAGGAACACCTGGGTCTTCATCATCCTCATCAGACAACGACGTTTTTATCTGCCGTCGCCCGCCTCGAGGGCCTCTGTGATGTGGAAATTCCCAGATTGATTCTTCGGTTGTCAACTCTCGTCTTTGCCACCCAGCTTTCCCAGGGACTTGAAAGACACTTGACTCTACAAAAAGACTGTACTGGCACGGGCTGAGGGGACTAATTAGCTCAAATACGGCAGAGAGGAAGAAACTGCTCATATACCTTAGCATAGTTTGCACCTTTTTTTTTTTTCTTACAGTGAAGTGTGTGTAATAGTAAATAAAATTCATAATTATTATTCTTATTATAATATAAAACCACATAGAAGGAAGGGGGAGGGTGGATTTGAGGCCTTTCCAGAATGCATAAAGGTGGAGGGGATAAACTTGACGCTCCAAGATGCACTTTGCACAACCTGAACTGTGCCATCTTCCCACTGAAAACTGACTGGTTGCCAAAAAACGGCATGTACAGTTTAGCAACTATAAATCTTGAATTTACATGCCAATGTTTAGAATACATATTTCTGTAGGAGACAATAACGGGCGATCAGAACAGATTTACTGTTTATAACCCACATACGTGGTACTTTTCTTAGAATATTTCACCAAAACTGTAGGCTACCACTGTCAATAATTGACAAACAGTAAACAAGACCAGCAACCAAGTATTCCAGGAACAATGTCTGAAACTGAATGTGGCATGTTTCTGCCTTTAACACATTCAATGCAAATATTTGGCCCAGATAGAGAATAATATCATATATGTGGGTTTTACCAACACACAAACATAACCGCAGGCACAATATGTACATATATACAAGTTGTATCTCTCTTCGCTTCTGAGTATAACCGAAGAACATGTACTCGAAACACGTCTAAATATTTACAGTAATTTAAAAGCCTGATGCGTGAACTTCTCTATTCGGATATCACTAAAGTGGGACAATTTAACAATAGAATTCAGAGGTCACAGAAATCCATGTATAGTGGAGGATTAGACTCAAGCGATCATTCATGCTTGAGCCTGTCATCAAGGCCAGTACCCAGCATTCAAAATACTAACCCCGCACAGGTTAAAAAGATAAGACCCTCAGTATCTTACTCGTCTCCACAGTGTGGGGAATTCTCTAGCTCTCAGTTGACAAGAGAGCTACATGTCAATGTCATTTTAGAGGAGATAATGTCTTAAATGCCATCCGGTTTCCTCTCATACACGGATGGACCCCAAATATTGCTCCTTAAGTGTCTCTGACACTTTCCTCAGGTGACCGTCGGGAATCCAAATTATCTTGTTGTGTGTGACTCTGGAGAGCAGTGATGGGCATGGTTATGGGCGGAAGTTTGCCGTTTTGATGTGTTCAACAAATTATAACATAAGTACGGCAGGAAGAGAGAGAACTTCGATCCATAACCTGCTTAATTATAGATGAGTGTGGAGCTCACAAGCAGGTGAACTGCTGCACCACCACTGCAGGTGGGTCTTTGTTGTCAGTGTGTGTGTACCATAAGTGTGTGTGTGTGTGTGTTCAACTACCCCTACTCCCCCTACTGGGCCTCCTTATACTTTTTTAATAACCTATACTGCTGACACAATCCCATTCAATTACATGTCATATTACTTCCTTTGTCCCTATTGTGTTTTTACTATGGGTCTTCCTATATCTTTGTTGCATGATTGTTAACGTAACCATAATGTAAAGTGTGGCTGTTTAGTGTTGCTGTTTAAAGCAGAGAACAATGCACTGTTAGGGTATTTTGTGCAGACAGTGCAGCCCTTATTTTCAGGATTACCTTCCCGCCTGTCTCTCAGACTGGCCAATCCCCTGCTAATCTGAGTAGGTAAATACACTATGTGTGTGTGTGTGTGTGTGTGTGTGTGTAGACTTATGTGTGTGCATCTCAAGTTGTATACCTTTCTCCACACACCCCTGTGTGCCTTTCAAAAGTTATCATCCTACTGGTGAATGAGAGGCGAGCCCGTGAACCTCTTAAGCACATTATCCCCCCTCCCCCCCCCTTCCCCTTCCCCCCACCCATCCCCAAGGCAACAGGCCCACTAATACCTGGGCAGAAGTCCAGAACCCAGCTTAGAAAGATGGACTACCAGCTGCACATGCTCTCTTAACCCCTTACCTGCGCTAGGGGGACGCTCTGACACCCTTTCACCACGCTGACGTGGCAAATTGACACGCCTTTTTTTTTTTTACCGGCGTATTCTGCATCGTTGCCAGATCTTGCGCTTCGTTTAGCCTGCTTGAGGGTATTTTTAAACTGGCGTAGCGAACCGCCGCTAGATACACAAGGTTGGAAATGTAAGGTAGCTTCCAGACTTGACAGGAGGTATTTACAGCGAGTTATCAAGGCTGCCAATACTGTCGCTTCGTGATATCTTTTGGAGCAGTATCTAGAGCAGGGCTCCCCAGCAACAGAAAGCTTCTGTCCTGTAACTAGCCGGTTGACAAGCTGAACTCGATAATTTCTTATCAGGTCAGGAAACCAACAGTACAGCAACTCTCAAGGAACAGTTCAGATCTAAAGTGATACACTTTCTGGAATTGATCTCAATAATAATAATAATGATCTGCATAAAAAACAAGCCTGTCTGTCACATTTCAGACACAAACGTTGACGGTTGTTTTAGCTTTTGGAGCATGCACATCAATCTGCACAATCCACAATCCTTACAGTACATGATTTCTTAAAAGAAGAGAACATTTTTTACAAGGGTATTTTTAAAATCGCTCACACAATTACATTTGTTTCCTGGAAAGAAAAATGTGGTGAGCTGGTGGTGAAATCATAGGACAGCAAACCTTAGTGAATGTCCCAGAGTCGCGTAATCCACAGGACATGAGATTATTTCAATCAACAATAAAGCAGACGTGTGCATGTAAGCAGCCCCCCCGGCACATATGGTCAATAGAGTCAAATCTCTGCCAGAAAACCATTGTTTCCACATCCCCACCATTCATTTCATAATGGCTTTACGAAAGGGTTCCTTGATGAGGAATGTTACCGTTTGTTCTGACAGCAGAAGTCGAACACTGGTGCCAGTTTTCTTAAAAGAAGAAAAGAAAAATGCAATTTATTCTAAGCAGTAACCACGGCAGAGCCAAACCACTCCTCTGGACTGCATCAAAGGAATGATATCATGCAAAGGTGTCATGAGGTAGCTAGCCAATTATGACAGTGACCGTGTTTGGTCAACATGCCCCTGGGAATGACATAACCCCATTAAAGAACGTAACATTTCAAATTCTAAACCCTGAGGAGTTAATGACTTCAAAAGTTGGTGATTGGATTTTTTTTTTTGTGATTATCCTCTTTTTGCTCTTTGGCGGGGTGGGGTAATACCGCCTACCGTCCAGTGTGTTTTTTGAGGCTGTGGTTTTCTGTCTTATCTACAACCTCCTCAGTTAAAGACCTGTAGTGGATTTCAAGCCAGGGTTCAGATGGGGAGTACTTTGGCTCCCAGACAGATCTGGGAAAATGAAAGTCAAATGGCTGAGGCCATTGACACCTACCCTGGCAGAGAAAAGCATCCATCTCACGGTCATAGCAGGGAAACAGACACCTCAGGTAATGCATCACTGATGGACAACACAAAACCAGTTCACCTTCAATGAAACCGTATAAACCGTATAGTACATTAAGGATCACAAGAGTATCCAGTGTATTAGTACAGTGTGACAGCCTTTCAGACTCCACAGACCCATTCAAAAGAGTTGTGTTCTACATAACTGCATTCCCCTCCCCAAGTCTGTGTTGACCAATGATCTCACATGACAATCTGTGAAATTGCAGGAGATGACAGACACTGGCAGAGATGATGCAAGGTGAGGAAAAATGGAATTACAAAGGGAATCTTTAAATTTTTTCTGTGAAATCAAATGATCACCTTCTCAATCTTTCCCTCAGGGTAATTTGGGGAAGAAATTGAATATCCCTTTGAAGAAGGGTCTAACAGCTTTGTGGCTGAAGGTTTGGCAAAGCAATGTTCATAGTCAGGAATGAAGAGCTGGCACCAAGTGTATACCCTTCACCACTGCAAGCACCAAAATACTCCACATCAATTATTTTAAAATCACTTTATAAAAACGAGTGTACCCGACCACGCCACGCCACAGATCCGTACCACAGAACATTCTCACAGACGTCTAATCCCACCAGCTGGGTCAGGCAGCTGCCGATCAGCGAGGTGAGGGTGATATTGTACCACCCCTATTGAATGAGTCCCATGACTGCAAGGCCTGGGGGTGTCTGTCCACGCAGATAAGAGACTAAGACCACCCTTGGCGCAACCTCGTCACCATGGTGACATCCACAGCCGGTGTTAATCTCAACCTCTGTGCTGTCAGATTGCAACAGGCAAGGGGCCGAACACAAAATACCTCATAATTCATTTAGTGGTGCACATGCGCAGATCCCAGGTTGCATCAGAGTGCAACCTGGGACTGTGGAGGACTGTGCAACTCCCCAGAGTCATTTAAACACTGAATTCGAGCTGCATTTGAAATGAGAACCGTTGAAAACAGATCAGAGTGGCAGACAGGGGAGGGGGAGAGAGAGAGAGAGAGAGAGAGAGAGAGAGAGAGAGAGAGAGAGAGAGAGAGAGAGAGAGAGAGAGAGAGAGACAGAGAGAGACAGAGAGAGACAGAGAGAGACAGAGAGAGACAGAGAGAGACAGAGAGACAGAGAGACAGAGAGACACACTCTGGAAGATTGGAAAGCTTTGATTCAGTCCAGTAGCTGTGTTTTATGGGGAGGGTGAGAAAAAGAAACAGTCTAGACATCAACAAGAGGGACAAGTGCTCCAGGCCGAGAAAAGATTATATCAAAACATGTGAGGGATAGTACAGTTGGAAATCCCACGTCATTATTCATGTTCAGCCTTCCACAAAACTAGCCCGACTGACCGTTCAAAGGAAATAATAATCCGAAACGACTCTTCCAAGGACAAACGTTTTCATAAGCCACTCATTTCTCTATTCTTAAATCTCCTGCCTGACTGTACCAAACCCCCCAAAAATACAAAGAAATTGTGTAGATTTGATCTCAACTAAGAAAAAAGGATATGACAATAGGCGAGATGTCACATCCAGTAAAGAAAACATACAGTAGGTTTCTGCGAGCAAAACAGCTCCTGTTTTCACCTCCCTTTGTCATATGCTGTCAGGTCCAGGGACCCATTCCTGCATTGCTATTTTATAATGAAAGGAAAAAAATGACAATGGTATCGCTTTGCAGCAATAGGGTGAATGCAATAGACAATCACCTTCATGGTGGTGGAAAGAAATTGTGTCATATTTCCCCAAACTATGACAGTGTTGGGAAGTATCTGAGAGGAGAAGGATGGTGTTCGGCCATGCCCCTTCTACAACATCGTTATGATCATGAAATGGATCAGGTCATGAGCTTTCCCCTCGTGTAGATCAGTGGTGTAGCCTCAACAACCAGAATCCATCTGAAGTACGAGTTATTTTTTGTGAATCACAACTCCTCTCTCCTCTCGCTATCCATCGCGGGGACAACAGCAGGACAACTGACATATGAAAATAGCTACTCTCAGCTTTCCTCAACTGAAGGCAACCCCACAATTAAGATTTGTTGACAGGATGAGCGACTCTATTCTCTAGTCTCCGAACTTGGATTATAGATCTGATGATAAAACTGTCAAGTGGTTCACCGAAGCCAGCTACAGTTCACTGTAGAAACACTGTGGACTGTACCTCGCTGTTCACAGGTGCTGAACTTGTATCACTTGTCCACTTAGACATCTTTCGCAATTTCGTCTTTCCTCTGCAAATCATGACATCCAAATCACTACCTCATTTGCATAATCCCTAATCATGCACACCTGATAGGCCGACTAACTGATGCTCTGTTGGTCATTCAGGAGCGAGTCTCGCCGGGTAATTGACCAATAATGGCACGCATCGATTACTAATAGGTTCTGAATTATTCATTACACTCTTCCGACCAACTGACGAAATTTAGGCAAACAACTGTAGGAGTGGGGAAGAATCTTCATATAGGAGAGAAAACATTTACATTTAGTCATTTAGCAGACGCTGCAAAGTCAAATCACAACAACGTCAGAGACACATTGTAAGGTTTTCAAAAGCCCAGCTCTGAAACACGGACCTAATGTGCGATACTGTAGGCAGCCTGCCACAAATGTTGTTACAATTGCATGTCTCTTCCTTCGTGAAATAGAAGTCTGGCCTCTTGACTCTCATGAACGCACAGCTGGGTCCACAGTTGCCTCTGATGCAGCCACATCTAATATTCAACTCAATTTCCAAGTATTACCTTAATAATGAACGAACAGGGTTCTGATTGTTGCATTTCGAATTAAGTCAATATATTGAACAGATATGATTCATTTGATTGAAGTGACATACTATTCATACGAGCGGAGAATGTACTAAATGTTTAAACATGAGTGGGTGACAGCACAGTGGTGTGACACTACTTTGATCAGGAGTGCAAAGTAGGCCAGCCACATGGACAGGATACTGAGAGATAAAATACTTTGATTTGAAACTCAAAATCTGAAACTCTGAAGACAAATATATGGTCTTGGTCATGTCCGAGAATCAGTAATCCAACAAATAATACATTAAAAATAAAAAAATATTGGACATAAAACTAAAAATGATTACAATGATTTTGAAGGCAAAATACTTCACAAGTCCTCATTATGCAATACAGATACGTATTACCATTAGATTGCTGCTTGCCATTCACAAGGGCCTTTCTGAAAGGTCATCCTGAAAGCATTAAAGCCACTGTAATCAATTCAACAGAGGATCTTGAGTTTAATTGAGGTTGCTCAAAAATCAGGTGGCATCCTTATTTTTTGCCTGGAGAAATTATTTTTAGGCCATGTTGTCCTGTCCGTAGGGGTCATCACTAAAACCAGGTCAGGATTGAACAGCTATGCATGACCTAAATCAACAGTATTTGCGTGTGGTATCGGTGCTCCCAATTTAAACATACAATTTTAAAGTACCGTTATCCATTCCTCTATATTGCTGTTCCACTGACATGCCTAAGATTGTTTCCCAACGACCGCTACAGTATTTCTCATCTCTTTTTACCTCCCCTGAAGACTAAAACATTTACATCCTCACTGCTTGTGTTGAGATTCACTGCCGTCATATGGGAACTTTCCTGTCCCTGAAGATTTGGACCGTGACCACCTTAGTTCAGCGCTGTTACACAACAATGATCATCAGGAGTTCCTTGTTAACAACTGTCAAGGGTTATTGCCTCAGAATAAAGTGTCTTCAAGGCTAATCCCCTGGAATCCACCTAAATGACACATGCACATGACGGTGAAAACCACCGAGTCGATTTATTTTCCCCTACATTAAACACGCTTTGGTTTGCGACTTTCAATTAGTAAAGCAAACTAGTTTCATGGGTTACTTTTCAAACGCTTGTAACCGGGAGAGAGAGAAAATGAGTAGGTATAACACTTACGTGAGGAAGACTGTCTCGCCTTGTCTGACGGTTATATTTTCCATCACTTTGTTATCGGATTGGGAATCTCCTTGACTACGGACAGGTAGACCTGCAGGTAGAAGAAACAGAAGCCTAAACGTCAGAACCACTAGGCACTTCCAAGACACAGTCAAATATCCACAAACACCCATCTTCGTTTTAAAATCCCAGTGTCGACACACTACGCGTCCTTTATTTCAAAGCAAGCGCAAAGAGTGAACGGTCCGGTGGAGTGCGTGCGCGGTGTATAGTTAATTCAGTTCATCTGTTAATCCAAATCTTCTTTCCCAGGTGCAGTTTTGCAAGCGAAGATCCTGCGCAGTTCTATGCTCACTGAACGGAGCTGTTTACCGTTCCTCCTCGAGAGGTCCAGCAGCTGCCTATGAGAACGCACTCTCTCCCGTTCACTGGAAATTAACGGCTCTCAGTGGTCGTTTTGAACACCGTAGAGAGCAAGTGTAATTCTGACCTTGCAAAACTTTTAGCCAGACCAGTCTATTTATTTCTGATTTTGTGGTATAAAAAAACAACAACAACTGCGCAATGATTTTGTCTGAATAAGAAGCGGAGTTTCTAATGACTGGGTCAATGCATATCACGATCGGTGAGCAGTACGGTGTTGCACCTTCGTAGGTAAGGGAGCCTATGGGGATTTGCAGCACGCAGTCTATGCTACTGGGGGGGAACTGTTTCAGCTGCAGATCCATTTTTCATTCTAAAACAAAAACCGAATCCAAGGTTCATTGATTCCAAATTGTCCACATAACTACGCGCACGGCACTGCAATTTGAGTTTTTTTTAGAACCCCAAACAGAACTCAAATCCGGGGGGTGGTGGGATGGTGTGTGTGTGGTGGGGGGGGGCGTATGGAGAAAAAAATAGAAAAAAGGTTGCCATGGCAGCAGCGACGAATAGCTGTACAGATGTTACAGGGGCACGAGGAATGATACTTGTTAATTAAGAATTATTTGCTTGTGGCAATAATGGACTTATTTTTGTAAACATAGGACAAGCACATTCAGACCATCTTTTTGGTTGGATTAACAGACGGCTGGGATGGCGTTGTGGGATTTCAATAGTGAACAGTAAACGGTATATAGGCTACCATAAGTTTATCCCACAAGAATAATGCTTTGCATTCGCTGTGGTTTATCATTACCTTAAGTGCCCCATGTCAATATATTGGCGGGAGTGTGTTATGGACAGTCAGTGTGTGAGAGAGAGAGTTCCCATTGCTATGATGGTGTCAGTGAATAAGTACACTGTATATTGTACACAGAATTGCAATTGAAACAATTCAGCATATTAAAGGACTCACCACAAACAAACCAGGACTCAAACAACCACCTATTGCTTTCTCAATCGACTCTAATCACCACCACCTGTGTCCATCAGTCACAAAGGCAAACAGCCAATCAAGAGGTAAGACGAGTTTGGTTACCAATCAGCTACTGATCAATGTAATGGGCAATTAGGACAGGCTAGGCATAATTTGTTGAATGGAGATGTGCTTGGACAAAAAGCAAAATGCCCAAATTAACTGGATTCATTTCTCACTATCACAAAAAATAAAAATAAAAGGATGTTTAAATGTAAAAAAATAAAATAAACAGACATAAAGAGCACAGTTTAGTTGTTTTAAGTGAATAATGTTTCATATAGCTTCAAGAAAACTATCACAAGATGATGCATGTTGAAATAGCCATTATAAGTGATGTCAGATATAAAGCAATACATTGGGCCCTTCCAAGACACTCAGAATCACTACCATTATACAAGTTGACTACGGTTGATAATCACCCATCCCATTCATCCGGAACAAAAGCAGGTAATTAGTCACAGGTACTAGAATCTTTTATACAGTATTCTGATATAACCAAGCCAACATCAAAAGGTTCAAGATTGTGCAGCTTGGCATGTCAAGCTCTGTTTCAAAACTCCTCAATGTTTTGCAAATATCAAAACTGCAGTTACGATTCTCTCCCTTCCTTTGTTTCTACACAGTACGGTTTTAAATCTTTAATCTCCGAGAGATTATAATCCAAGCGGCAATAGGGATCTCACACTGGGGATGTCAGTGACTCAGTTTTTACCCAGAGTTGGAACACCGAAAAAAGTCTGCTGTACGATTTAGCATTTACTTTAATACTGCATTAGAAAACATAATGAACTAAGGATGCAAAGAGCCAAGTACTTCTTAAAGAAAAGTTGTACGTTAACAAAGTATTAAAAAAGTATTTTCCAAAGATGACATGCTGCTGAAATAGCTCAGAGCCTACCACTCGATATTTCTAGTCTCGTTTTAGAATTCCTGCAAAGGAAACAACTAAAAGCTGTGCTGGAAAAGATGATCTCCAATTTCACGATTTTTTAAATATTTGGCCCTTCAAAGACTGCAGGGTAAACTTCTTTATGATGTAATTACAGACGGTTAACACCAGATGTGGATGAAATGAGGCATGTTCAGCCAGGGGTTGAAGGAGCACGTTAGCAGGTCTGCTCTCTTACAGATCACAGATCCTGATGATCTGCCTCCACGTTTTAATGTGTGTTTGTCCACAAGGGATTGTGGGTAATGACGTCTTGGTTGAGATACGCCTTCGAAACACCAGAACACAGAGTTTCCAGGGTTGGTGCTAAGGGAATCCTTGTTTTTATGGTTATTTTTTTATAGATACTGTCCCAGGGCACCTAACCAAACTAGGAAAGTTAGGACATGGACTAATCTGATACGATCACACCGAATAAAGTGACGTATAATTGTTTTATTAATAGTCCTCAATTTGGCTGAAGCAGGCGATAACACAATTGAACACTACTTTGTTATGGAAGACCGATATTACATATAGCTAGGGAAACTGAACACACAACTCCATACATATAGCCTATCCTCAGATATCATAAAATGTGTACACGTTGTTCAACACATAGGCGGACACAAGTGACGACATACTGTCGGCACACAAACGCACACGCTGTCCTGTACGTAGACATGAACAAGCAACGGGACCTTGAGGCAAACCTCCAACACTAGCTCAAGAACCCAGACTGAAGCCTCAAGATGCATGTGGATCTTTTTTTTTTCTTTTTTTTTCGTTAATTGTTGGTGAACCAGGTTCAACAACAATTTAAGAAAACAAAGACAGTTTAAACTCCTGGAGGAAAACAATAGTTATGACTGAACTCTGAGAAGGACTGGGAGAGGCGTAAGAGGGAAGACAGTGTTTGTGGTTGACAGGAGGCTTTCACTGGAATGCACTGGTGAAGACAGCGAACCCCACCACATACAGAAAACATCCTTACAATATTCTAAAATAGGCCTGCATTGTTGGTCTACACAGGTAAACACACACAAACACACACACAAACTCACTTACGCACAGATATCATACACACACACTCAGTAAACGACACACACACACACACGTTACTGCAACTTATATTTTATATTTTATTGTATAGTTTATTTTAATCTAATTCCACTTAGTATTGCTAGTTATGTACCCTTAGTATAGTTAGTCCTCATATTTAAATTTTAGATTCCTATATGTTTAATGTTTGCACCTTCCAGCCAAAGCAAATTCCTTGTCTGTGCAAACTTTCATGGCGAATAAAACCCATTCTGATTCTGACAAGGAATACATTCTCAAGCACCTAACTCTCCTGAACCAAGAGAATTCCAGCAGTCAACCAGAAACTGTCCTTTAGCATTCCGGGCTTGGGGTGAAAAGAAGTGACCATTACGCTCTAATAAAATGCTAAACACAGACGAAACTACTCCTCATCACCCGTCAGTAATGCCCCACTGAAAGGCAGTTTAAGTGCACTTTGCAGTGACACATCCACATCGAACGCTTCGAGAAAACGAGCCGTGCAAAAAGGTAAAGTAAAAAAACACAGGAAGTTACGTTTCCCATACTACTTATTTTCTCCTATACCTAACGGAGAGGGGGTGAGAGAGGAGGAGGCAAAGCGATGCTCTGTGCAGAGTGACTCAGACTGCAGAAGCATGTTCTAGTAAGGAGGATGATGAAGGATCAGTGAAACGTCTGTATGTCTTGAATGCAGATGATCACAGCACAGTCTTCCTCAGCATCTGTAATGTGGTTAAACAGCCTGATACAGCTGGGGGCTAATGGAAGGAGATCATATTCATGAGAATTATGAGAACTGTGAGGGGGAGAGAGGTGTCTGTGTGTGGGAGGTGTTAGTGTGTGTTGTAGAGCAGGGGAGGAGGTGTGTGTGTGTGTGTGGTGGGGGCAGGAGGGTGTGTGTGTGTGTGTCTGATTGTTGTTGGGGGTAATCTTTCCGATGGCAAACACCACCCAGGGAACAGGCTCCCCTACAGTTCCTCCCTTGACAGTGTGCACTTTAATAAACACATTCTGCTGTTCTAAGGGCTTCTGCAGTAAATCATGGTGAAAGTGTCATTTTGAGACGAGGGGATTCAAGCGACCATTCATTATATGGTTCCTTTTCTTTTCATTGATAAACTGTTTGGGGATTAAAACATTTTCCACCGGAGGGGAAGTGATGCTCGCTGTCAATCGTGACTCAACATTATAAACCACTTCTGTTGTATTAACAAAACTGTTATTTGCTGATTTCAATGCTATGCCTCTATGACAGGTTCAACATGTTATTTATTTATCTGTGCTGCTTCCCTACCAATGTCTATCACTGTGCTCTCATGAATCAAAAAGGACTATAATCTTATATAATTGGTTCAGCTACAATAAATGTGTTTTTACAATTGACAAAGTCTAAAAGGAGTGACCAATCCAATTACATCCTGGTTTAGTGAAAGATGAGTCACTCTTCCTGTTCTCGGCTTTGTCTGACTCTAACCTCCTTCTTTTCGAACATATTGCGATGTATAGGTCAAGTTTTCCTGTAGAAGTTAATAACAAACCTCCATATATAGCTAGCTTTATCTATACAATATACACAACGTGTGTGTTTCCACATGTAATCTCTCAACTTTGATGAGTCAATCCTCTTTAATGTGCTTTTGATTGAAAACCGCAACCTCCCTCCCTAGTTGTTTCCTTTAATGGAGTCATCCCCTAGTTTGGTTGTTGTGAGCAGGTCAAATTAGCTCTCCAAAGACCGCCAGTAAGGAAGTGCAGTAGAGAAGTGGTCTAGGATGAGCGGGGGATTTCAGACAACTTTGGTTTTCAGCTCTAGAAAACAGGATCCAAGGTCAGTTTGAAAGAACCAAATATGGAGTCTGCTTTTCTCATGGTGCTGATGAGAATTGATTCATTTGCTACCAGGTGTGAACCCTCAATAAACGGTTCCGCTAAATACTGTTTCCAAAAATATCAAACGTTGATTTGGACTTGGATCTGTGAAGTGAACATATTGAGTTTTTCAGAGTTGGCATTCCACCATGCATACTGACACTTTTGTAAATCCCCCCATATTCTCAACTCCCTCCGAGAACTGAAGTATCACTTACATTTGCCTGCAACTCTGTTTTTCCATCCATACAGTTCTGTGATGGTAGACTGACTAAATTGACACTAAATTGCGTTTAGAGGATGTTTTAGTGTAAAACGCAACAACCTCCCACTTGTGATCTCTACCTAATCACCATGGAGCCCCTACACAGTAAAATGGGGGGGAAGAGCAGTAATGAGCTCCTCCTTCGAGCTCAAAGTATCCACTTAAATAGACTTGTCGTGTAAAAAATATGCTTTAAGACTAATTAAAAACCAAACACATTACATTGTTTCTCCCACGCCCAACCGCTTCCCGAAATTATTTTGTTTCATTCACCTCTTCCACTGAGACGAAGGCCTTTTTAATTGCTTTTCACTATATCCGTTGTCATTATAGCGACAAAATCATCAAAACTGAGAGATTGTGGGTTTTGCCTGCTATGAGATTGCACCACAGGAAGGAGAGAGAATGCGAGCGGCAAATGCTTGATCTCCAATCTACTCTGAACACCACGACATATCGTACCACACATTACCAATTACGGTTTCCTTTTCCGCGATTGTCAAAACACTCTTGGTAAGGAGGCAGAAAGTAGGAACCACGGCAAACTGGGGAAAAAAAAACACTCAAGACATCTTGTTATTTCTTTATCTGTTCCAGAGGTGTCTGTAGTATGAAACATAAACACATGCAAGACTAGCACAGTGACTGGCAGAGCCCTGCACTGGAAAACACACTTCCGCCTAGCGCACGCTTTTAAGGTCACTTCCCTGTCTTCAAATACACAGATATGGAAAAGTACAGTGAAGAGGGCAATGAAGTGACAAAACATTCTAGTAGTTCTTTATAAAAAAAATTCTCCCACTGCTGAAAAAAAAAATAGAAATATAGATAAGAACTCCATTAAAACCCCTAAAACATTCAGGGATAATGTTTTTTTTTTTTTGCGGTTGACAAAGTGGCTCATGAGAGACAGGTGGGATTTACTACCGGGCCTGACATGGAAACGGAGTCGTTGCGTTGGAACTCACGGCGGCCCGCCATCACAGAGCCTTCCTGTGTGATGCACCAGTGGCACCACAGGCAAATGAGCTTACGGGAGAAGGGGAATGGGATTGACTCTCTCTCTCTCTCTCTCTCTCTCTCTCTCTCTCTCTCTGACAGATTTACAGATCCCCGCAGGATAGAAATACAGGAAGAGGGCTGTAAAACCTATCATCTGTGGGGTGAATAACACACAGCTTGGAACAACTTGTTTGGCTTCAGGAAATCCACACACAACCGCCTTTGATTTACCCCTCATACTAGCCCCCCCCCCCCCCCCCCCCACACACACACAAACACACTAGTCTTAATACCCTCTCTCTCTCCATCTCTTCACCTCTGTCTCTCTCCGTTCGCAGAGGACGAACGAGGGAGAGATGGTGATATTTGTCTGGTGAAATTCGTCTCTTTTCATATCCTACTTAAATCCACGAGTTGGTTCTTTCGTCGGCTTTTGATCTACTGGGTCGGTCGCTAAAGGATGATTCCATTTCGGGGGCAAATACAATATAATCTCCCTTATTGAGGTGTAATTGGCAAAGCAGAATGGGGAATCAGGAAATCTTCATATGAGTATCTAAGACCACTGTGTCATCTGAGTCTCCAAGCAATAACACACAGTGGTCACACACACACCTGCCCCTGTCTACAGGCATCTTGCCTGGACTCATTTCACCTTGGGAATTCGAAGGAAACCAATAACAGGGAACGTATTGTCCTCTGGATGTTTTTTAAATGAATTGCATTACCTTCCCAGATCTCCCTGTTCTACTGTTCCACCCCTTCATTCATCATTATTTCAAAATGGAATTACAAGTTCGGGATCCTATCGCACTTTTCGTAAGGTAATGCGGATTGTAAGCCCTGGTTTATAACGAGAGCCTCACACAACAACAAGGGATCTGCATTTGCAGTATGTTCACCTTGGGTGTGTTGTTACTGTAGACAGCTATACTGTACTGAAGACAGCTCTACTGTACTGTACTGTAGACAGCTATACTATACTGTACTGAAGACAGCTCTACTGTACTGTACTGTAGACAGCTATACTATACTGTACTGAAGACAGCTGTACTGTACTGTACTGTAGACAGCTGTACTATACTGTACTGTAGACAGCTATACTATACTGTAGACAGCTGTACTATACTGTACTGTAGACAGCTGTACTATACTGTACTGAAGACAGCTCCACTGTACTGTACTGTAGACAGCTGTACTATACTGTACTGTAGACAGCTATACTATACTGTAGACAGCTTTACTATACTGTACTGTAGACAGCTGTACTATACTGTACTGTAGACAGCTATACTATACTGTAGACAGCTGTACTATACTGTGCTGTAGACAGCTCTACTGTACTGTAGACAGCTGTACTATACTGTGTTGTACTGTAAACAGCTCTCCTGTACTGTACTGTAGACAGCTCTACTGTACTGTAGACAGCTGTACTATACTGTGCTGTACTGTAAACAGCTCTACTGTACTGTAGACAGCTGTACTATACTGTGCTGTACTGTAAACAGCTCTCCTGTACTGTACTGTTGACAGCTGTACTGTACAGAGCTGTACACAGCTCTACTGTACAGTGTTGTTTCTTTCCTGGCAGAGACTGCAAAGAACAAAACTCGACGCCGCAATGCCTCCTATCCCCCACTGTGTCCTCCTCCTGCAGTGCAGGTTTCCGGCACATTCTATAATATTGGGGAGAAAAAAAAAAATGTTGAAGGAACATCAATCATTTCAAAATGAAGTTGTACACCGTTGATCGGCCACAACGCTACAAGACAGCACGGAAAAAAGTACCTGGAAACAATATTTATCTTTCTGCCGTGTCATTAAATATTACCTTACAGTTGGAGGTTTGTTCATGAGCGGAATGTGTTGATGGGAGTCAGGTGGCTGAGCGGTGAGGGAGTCGGACTAGTAATCCGAAGGTTGCCAGTTCGATTCCCGGTCATGCCAACTGACGTTGTGTCCTTGGGCAAGGCACTTCACCCTACTTGCCTCGGGGGGAATGTCCCTGTACTTACTGTAAGTCGCTCTGGATAAGAGCGTCTGCTAAATGACTAAATGTAAATGTAAAGTCAATCTGAGAATCTATTCAGCTAACCTTTTTGGGGTCTACTGTAATGCTTTGTTCAAAAGATATGAACAAAAGGATATGGCATTCTTAATTATTTGATTGAATGAATGTCAAATATAGTCTTTTACAGCTATTTGCTGTCCAAAGAAACAGGGGACATCTTTTTAGAAGAAATGCAAAAAACATCTGTATGAAAATGTAATCAATAAAACATTGTCAAAACGGCTGTTGATTGTATGAGTCACTGAGAAAATGCAACATTTCATTTCTCAAGCTTTCATTCAGAATAATCTAATTAATTCAAGGCCAGCTGAACATCAAATTATTCTCCAAAGATTGAGCTACATTAGGCTTGGTCGTTAGGCCTCTTGTAAATAAAAGGATACTATGTAATTAAGATGAAAACATTTGCATCTCGTTATGCTTCAGTCAAATTAGGTAAGAATTGTCTTTCTGCAAACGAAAATTATATGAATCTTTATGATTAATTCCAATTTTCCAATATTTTCAATTTTTGAAATATTCTATGAGCAGGAGGACGATGGAAACTGCAATGCAGCCAAGAGTGAGCTGTGTGTCTGTTAAAAACGATCAATACTTTAATTTCCCTTCCATTCATCGCAATTTCTTAAAAGCTTGTGTTAGAAACGATATTCTCCACATTTGTTCCTCTTGTACTTCCTTTATTGACTTCTCCTTTCTTTACTTGTACCACATAATAAGCACATTCAAGTGCTGCAGTGGTTGAAAAGAGAAACGTCTTTAGCTAAAATCCATCTATATTATTAAGAGCCAGTTGCCATAACTCCATAAAGTCCTTTTCAGAAGAAGTGCAAGAAACTTGCTCTGGAGAACCTTTGAAAGAATAATACGTTGATAAACACATACTATGTACAGCATGCTGCAGGTAATCTTTACATGCCCACTCTCTAAAGTATGCACTTACACGTCGATAAACACACACTATGTACAGCATTCTGCAGGTAATCTTTACATGCCCACTCTCTAAAGTATGTACTTTTAATAAAAAAAGGCTTTACTTCTGTTAAATATAACAATTGGGTATTTAAAAGGTCTGAGGAGTAGCAGTCAATACCACGTCTGTATGGTAGAGTGCTAAGCAAATGTGTGCAAACAAATTAATTCCATCTTCGTTACTGAAAGATTTTGAAGTGCTACACGACATGACCCTCCAGTATGTTCCTCAGAAGACATGCATCAACTTGTATGTAGATTCTCCTGAGAATAAGAGGTTTGTGGTTTTAAGGTGTTTCTGCATGTTTAAAGTGTTATTTGTGACTTTAACCCTGGGTTCGCCAATCCTGGTCCTCGAGGGCCGCTGTCCTGCATGTTTTAGATGTTTCCCTGCTCAAGCACACCTGATTCAAATGAATGGTCATTACCCGGCTTCCACAGAGCTTGATAACAACCCATTCATTTGAATCAGGTGTGTTGGAGCAGGGAAACATCTAAAACATGCAGGACAGGGTGCCCTGAGGACCAGGGTTTGGAACCACTGCTCTAAAAAATGGTCTGTCTACACTCCGTATTCAGTCTTCAGCTCAATATTAACCTTGGTTAATGGCAGCTGAGGTAAAAACTATTTGAAGGAGGTGTATGGGTGTGTCTGGACCATTGGCAGATCCATTAGACACCCCGGCAACACTGTAGGGCGATTACACTTAACCTTGGATCAGATTTGAAAGAATTAAGTGCCATCAGAATCAGAATCAGAATCAGAAAGGGATTTATTCGCCATGAAAGTTTGCACAGACAAGGAATTTGCTTTGGCAGGAAGGTGCATACAATAAACATATACCTAAAATTTAAATATGTGGACTAACTATACTAAGGGTACATAAACTAGCAGTACTAAGTGGGATAAATATAAGTTGCCGTAAATTACAATATAAAAATACAAAAATACAAATATTACAAAAAATACAAATGTACAAGATACCATGTTGTGGTGCAGTGCAAAAGCAGTGTGTTTTAAGCAATAAGTCATTTGAGTCAGTGTGGTCCCTTGGCCTTGTTGAAGAGGCCAACAGCGGAAGGGAAGAAACTGTTTTTGTGGCGTGAGGTATTGGTCCTGATAGACCGCAGCCTTCTGCCGGAGGGGAGTGACTGAAACAGGGAGTGTCCAGGGTGGGAGGAGTCGGCCACAATCTTCCTCGCTCGCCTCAGGGTCCTCGAGGTGTGCAGGTCCTCGAGGGTAGGCAGATTGCAGCCAATCACCTTCTCAGCAATACGGATGATACGCTGCAGTCTGCTCTTGTCCTTGGCAGTGGCAGCAGCGTACCAGACGGTGATGGAGGAGGTGAGGATGGACTCAATGATGGCTGAGTAGAAGTGCACCATCATTGTCTTTGGCAGGTTGAACTTCTTCAGCTGCCGAAGGAAGTACATCCTCTGTTGTGCTTTCTTGATGAGGGAGCTGATGTTCAGTTCCCACTTGAGGTCCTGGGAGAGGATAGTGCCCAGGAAGCGGAAGGACTCCACAGTGTTGACTGGGGAGTCACACAGGGTGATGGGGGTGAGTGGGGCTGTGTTCCTCCTGAAGTCCACAACCATCTCCACTGTCTTAAGAGCATTGAGCTCTAAGTTGTTCTGGCTGCACCAGGTCACCAGGTTGGCCGCTTCCCACCTATAATCAGACTCGTCTCCACCAGAGATGAGCCCAATAAGGGTGGTGTCGTCCGCAAACTTCAGGAGTTTGACGGACGGATGACTGGAGGTGCAACTGTTGGTGTACAGGGAGAAGAGTAGAGGAGAAAGGACGCAGCCCTGAGGTGATCCGGTGCTGATGGACCGGGAGTCAGAGACTTGTGTTCCCAGCTTAACGCACTGCTTCCTGTCAGACAGGAAGTCTGTGATCCACCTGCAGGTGGAATCAGGCACGTTCAGCTGGGAGAGCTTGTCCTGAAGCAGGGCGGGGATGATGCCATTGTAGTTGTTGTACCGACTGGAATGTGGAATTCAAAGCCTCTAAAAGCATATTCGCCGATGGGCGACTGATGGTGAAAAGGAACTCGTTCTGTCCATGGGAGATTGTCTAGGCAGAATTTAGCTGTCTAACAAAAAAAACGTCAATCGACACAAAAAGCAACTTTACAAACATCCCATTTGGTTCTCTCAATCTGGATTGATAGATCGATGTGACTTACTTAGACCCAGTAACATTAAAGGTATCAGTAGAATATTTATTGGACCAATCTCTTTTCTCTTTAGCCTTGCAAACATATTTTAAATGACTGTAATAGAATCATGACCTACTTTCCTACTGAGTTTTAACTGTGGCTGCAAACACACTTCTACATTAAATTGACACCTTCCACTGAAGACACGCTCCACTGCGCTTCACTGTTTTAGTCTGTTATATTTCGTCCTTGCTCAAATGTACAACTTGAAGAGAGGAATTGTAATTGAAAAGGAAACAATATAAATACAGACACACACCCTCAAGCTATATCATTTCCTTAATCTCCCTTGCAGATGCTAATCCAGAAGCTACCGTACAATGGTTTCTGTTTGAAACTTGTGGGCAACGTTTAAGATGCTTAAAAGCATTATAATTACCGTGGAAAATCAATATGTGTCTGTTTATCATGTTTCTGCCATAAATTAAATATACTGCCCCCAACAGGAGGACGAATAGACAGAAATATCAACTAATCACCCACAACAAAACCAGTTTCTGTTTTACATTATCAACCCAAAATATTTGCTTCTTTTTGCAAATATTTAGGACTCCTGGTGGTCAAAAAGGTCAAAGTTGTACACCAACAATCCCTGTGTTTTGAGCTAACCTCCTCCCCTCACTTCGACATGCGCCAACACACACCATTGCAACACAGTCACTGGGGAACTGCATACAGTGGTGTGCTGTCTCTGACCTCCTGTCTGAAGTGAGGCCAACATTCAGCCAGGGGTGAGGCGCAGCTTAACACCCTCTGCAGATGGGACCAATCCATACTGCACAGAGCACAAGCTGGCCGGGGCTGATTCTGTCCCGGCCGCGGGGCCGGCCTCGGGGGCCAGCTTCAGCTCACACAGGGCCACTCCTCGGCCACGGCCAAGCCGTCCTTTGTGGAGTCGGCAGCGGTCAACGCCAAGGAGCGAGGCTTGAGATGCTGCATTCAGCTCAGGATGAAGAATCAGGTGGGAGGTTGTGTTTGTTTGGTCGGAGGAGGATGGATGGATGGAGGGGGGTGATAGAGGAAAGGAGGATGGAGGGGAGGAGGAGGAGAGGAGGAGGATGGAGGGGAGATAGAGGAGAGGATGGAGGGGAGGGGAGGAGGATGGAGGGGGAGGTAGAGGAGAGGAGGAGGATGGAGGGGGAGATAGAGGAGAGGATGGAGGGGAGGAGGATGGAAAGGGGGGAAGCTTTGAGATAAATTGGGATTAAACAATGCGATTACAGTTTCTGTGTAGCCATGCCTTACGAGTGCATCTACATGCGATGTGTACATCCTCCTCCTCCATTGCCTTCAATGTGAAATGTATAGAAATCTGCCCTTTTGTCATTCTTTAAATCAAATCATTCCCACAATAACTATTTTACAGTTAACCACGACCCGCAGTCAGACTACTGAATAGTGAAGTCTGAATAGTTTCTGTGGCTTCGATTCTGAAGCCTTTTCAGACGGGCATTTATTCAGTGCAGTGTACAATGTGTTCAAACCCACTCCATATGCAGGCAAACATACAGTACACATCATTACAAAAGGTTATGTTGACCTGATTATGCTGGAATGGTTTCAGCCATATGTGCAACGATAACTACAACCATTCTCTGATAAACGTAATGACATAAACTGACAGCTTGACAAACGCTAATAGGACTCTGTTGAAGGGTACTGGACAAACAGAACATCGCAATAATACCTAATGACTTTCAACAATCTCTCTCCACAGCTTAACACAAGACAGTTCACGGACTGTATTCAATGACAAAATAATAAATCACAGCAGTTTTAGGATAATCCCTGAAATACAAACAATATAAACAACCGATGACGCGCGCAGATACGCCATCGCTAATCAAAATGCTCCACACGCTAACGAGGTCACCTGTGGAGCACGGAGGAGGCGTTGCGAGGCGTGAGAACTGTAGGCCGCTGTGGGGGCAGGACACACATCCAGGAGTGATGGCCAGGCTGCAGGGGGAGGACACACACAGCAGAGATAACAGGCAGGCTCTCCTCTAATAATGCACGGACTTCATCCCCGGCAGAACCGGAGCTGACACTGACGCCGGACGCTGACCCGGTCACTTCAGGCTTGGGGAACAAGGAAGACTTTGAGCTCGACGAGGGGACAGCAACGACTGTCGGTAACTGATTGCATCTTGTCACAACACCATTTATTTTATTATTATTTTTTTTACTGGAAATAAGAGAGAGAGAGGGGGGAAGACAACCTGTTCTTGCTGCCCTCGCTTTCTCGGCCCGCTAAACATGAGTCCTCATCACCTTGACCTGTTTTTCCCACGTGTTTCTGGGTGCACTTCCGGGGTGGATGGTGAGGAACGAGGGGAGGATGTAGGCTGGGTGATGTTCAATTAAAAGAAACACAGAGTCAGCAGTTTTTTCCTGAGTAGTAAATCCCTAACAACAAAGTCAGGCCAAGGTGAGGAGCAGCTCACTAAACTCGTAGATCAGAGTCAAGGCTGTACTGATCAGATCACAGATCCCCCCCTCCCCCCTCCTCCCCCAACTCCCCCCTTCCTCATCCAGACATCATTCTAGGCTGTTACCTGACACACTTTCGATAAACAGCTTCTAGAATCACAGCGAAACCAACTGATAACTGAAAAGAAATCGATCCCTGCTCCTGCATGAAGCTCCTCTTGCCTGCCCCCCCCTTTAGCCCCAAACCTTCACTTTCTACGAAAAACATCAGTTAATTTTCTGAAAGGGACATAAATATAAGTACCTCTCTCTCGGTCTCGCTCTAATGGTCCGAACAGTAGATCGGGTGCTTTGAAGTGATCAAAGGGAGCAATGTCGTGTGTGTGAGAGAGCGAGCAGGCGTGGGGGGGGGGGCCGTGATGAAGGCCGGGGGCCAATGCTGACTGAGGCCACAGAGGCCGGGGTGAAACCGTTCCTCTGGAAGGGGCTTAGCAGAGCGTTTCAGCCCCACAGACACCTCCATACCATGGCCAGTGTCACAGCAATTGAATTGGATATTCATCCTCCCCAAAATCCCCCCCCCCCATCCCCCCCCCCCCCATCCCACCCTCCCTGCGTTTCCTAGCATCCATTTCCTGTCACTCTAACAGGCAGAGGTGCGAGCCCTCTCCACTGCTCCAAGCCACAGCCCATTAACTGAAACATGAAACTCTGTATCGCTCTCCGCGTAATCAGCGGAGCAGCCGAGAGCAGCAGAGAGCGAAGGTGAGTTATGGGAGTTGACACAGATTGAATTTTGGTAGTCTGAGTGAATTTGCTGTTTTTCCATGTTAACATCACCATCCCTGGATACTGTAACCACACTGCATTACTGTACGCATAGGGGGTCTTTGTCAATTAAACTACTATCCAATGATGAAAATAATCTGCGTTTTACTCGATTTGATGCTAAGATTTGTGGGGTGGATTGTCCAACTAGCTGTAGCGTATGTCTGAGGCACGGCTTGTTCATTAGTGTACTGTACCATGAACGAATGCTTATTGAGAACAACAATAACTGGATCCAGAGAGCTAGGTAACGATGCATGTCTAGACCTGTACTCTGTCAATGTGCCCTTATAATGTCCATGTTTTATAATGTCCATCATTTCTATTGTCCATGTTTATCTCTGAATCTAAAAAGCCTTCCTGAACATAAAACATATTTTCTACTGCATTTCGTACACAAAATAATGACATTGTTCAGTCACATGAAATCCTTGTAAATCATGAGTGCTTTTGAATAAGGTTCTAAATACAGGTAGTAACTTTGTCGTGGCTTTTCAATAACAACTTATCAGAGCAGCACAAGGACGAAGCACTTTCCGCAATCACTGAAGCCTCTGGAACATTTACAGTCCACATAGAAATCTCCAGGGAAGAAACCAGCACTGGCAACCACCGAGTTCACCAAACAACCTCAAGCTAACTGAACATTGACAATATTGATGGGTGTACAACACCCAACAGCGAACAATAATCAGTTGCTACATTCAACCTATGGTTGGCATGGAAGCCTGTGACCTACAGCGTGATTACAGCCCACACACACACACACACACAGACACACACACAATGGTTTATTCATATCAGCCCAAGGGTTTATGACTCACTCCTGCCCTCTTGCATGGTTGTTATGATCCACTGCCAGCCAGATCAATCTACAGCACAGAACCAGTGAGAGAGCGGTTAGCTCACAATCATGTTCTACTGATTTATGTCATAAGACAACAAGAGTGACCCCAGGGCATCCGGGAGAGATTGTGTTTGCTCCGTGGCTGATGCTACTGGAAATAAGAAAATAATGAACAGCACATATATAATTTTGTTATCGTTAATTCGATAGTGAACTGTTAAGGCCACACACAGACACACACGCGAGGGCGCACCTCCACACACACACACACACACACACATTATTCATGGTGCGTCAGCAGTGGGCGAACGAGGAGACGCAGGGAGAGAGGGCCCTCCAGGAACCCCCCCTCCTGTCAGGGAGGAGCAGAGGGCCATCTAGATAAATAAGCAGCATTAAAGTGTGAAGAGGAGGGGAAGAGAGTTGGAGAGACTGAGAGGACGAGAGTGCAGAGGAGAGAGAGAGAGGAGGGGAGAGGAAATGAGAGGAGAAAGGAAGGGAGAGGCTTGAAGGGCGGTCTCAAACAACTTTTCAGAAGAAAAATGTGCCTGGCGATATTCCGCCCCCTTTATTTTTATAAGGGAATCACGTGGAAGAGCAAAATGCTGGTGAATCCCACCATAAAGAGCAAGGGGGAGGGCAAAGGTATCCAGAGAGAGGGGGGAAGAGAGAGAGAGAGAGAGAGATGCGTCACCGTACTAGTGATTGATTTAATGGTAATGAATCTAAACAGCTTTAATAGATGTCATTACGTTTTAGTTTTTTGCTGCAAGATTTAAGTCATGTCTTCAACCAGATAAGTAAAAGCTTAATATCGTATAATTGAATGATTATTCAATAACAGGATGCAGTAAACTTACTGAACCTGAGCCAGAACAGAGGATCGCTGTTCATCTACAAAACCATCAAAAGGGATGTTGGACAGACAAATCACGTGTAAGATAATACATACCCTTGTTTTATACCATCGCTTCCTATCAAATCAGATTTTTCTACCCTCCATATTCAATTACATACTGCATGAATCAATATAAATAACGATTAGGCATTTTTTTTCCATCTGCTTGGCATGTAATTACAGGCCCAGTGGCTGGGTGAAGGCAGACGACGTCAGAGGAAGTGCCTCTCACCACATCCTGTTGTGAAGTCGATGGCCCTTCCAAGGACAAAACAAGTGTCTCGAAAAAGAATCACACACCCCCTCCCAAAAAAAACATCTTCCTTTATTGAAATTTATGTACGTGTTCAACTACAGAGCTGCAGAGTCTGACAATATGGTCTCTGACGGGTGAAAAATAGGAACTCTTAAGTTTCCCTCTGCCCTCGTCGCCAAAACGGCCAAACGGGTCAATAACCCATCATTACAGAGTTTCACACTCTGCTGCTCGCAAATTGACTGCCTGAAGGTCCATTTGAGGGATTAAGGAAAAAAAAGGGTAATGCCATTGCCCAAGACGAGACAACATTGCTCATCTTCTCCACCCTCTTAAACACTCGGGGCTCGTTCCGAGTGTCGGGGTATCGCACCGCGGGACGGCGAGACCGGGAGATGGGGAGAGGACCTAATCCTGTCACAAAGGGGCATTGTAAGGAAGTCAGCGAGTCGGACATTTGCTTCAATCAATTTCCCGAGAAGGATTGGGCTGCAGAGGGGAGCGAGACCTTCTGCATGGAAACACCGCAACCCACACCAGGGCCCGAACTGTCTCCTATGAACCGGCTGGTTCATCTTGACCAGAGAAGGTACTTTGTCTCTGTCTTGATGGCCTCATGGAGAGTCAGTGACAACAAATAAGAATGTGTTCTTAAATGATTCTGCCTGGTTAAATAAAGGTTAAATAAAAAATAAAACAGTGGTTAACATGAGTGAATCATTTGTGTATTAAAGAGCAAACCCTTGCTTAAGTGTTAGACTGTATTTCAGACTGTACCACATACAATATCCTTAAAAAATATATATATCCAGAATACATTTGTGACATCATTCTTAAGAACCATAAGTCAGATGGCTGAGTGGTGAGGGAGTCGGGCTAGTAATCTGAAGGTTGCCAGTTCGATTCCCAGCCGTGCCAAATGACGTTGTGTACTTGGGCAAGGCACTTCACCCTACTTGCCTCAGGAGGAATGTCCCTGTACTTACTGTAAGTCGCTCTGGATAAGAGCGTCTGCTAAATGACTAAATGTAAATGTAAATAAGCAGATATAGTATTTCGGAGAATTAGCAGATTGCTGAATTTTGTCTGCCCTAACAGCAATTTACAAGGTTATTAGCGGTAGCTAGGGGTTTAGATTTTCAGCAGCATGCCCAGTGGGATAGTTCAGGGGCTTACAGTTTGTGCATAACGTCAATCGATTTTATTTGTCTTATTGGAAACCGGATGTGAAATTGCCTTCTCTTTAATACCTTCGTGCAGTCCATTTTTGTTAGCAGACAACCATGATATTTGCTTCTGGGGCAGTTATTCCACCTCACAGTGGGCAGTAAAAGTGAGTCAGACCATATCCCATTTCCCCCAAACACACATCGCGAAACAGACAAGACGTTTGCACTGCAGGCAAGAAAACATATGGTGGACTGCTTGTTCTTTTCTGTAAACAATGCCTCTTTGTCACGGACGCCGTGTTATTCTTAAGATTTAACCACTTAACAATGACGTTTCCGATGCTGTTAATGCATCGATCAACAACGTTTATCGCTATTCAAAAGCAATGCCTTATCTTATATATGCTAATGAAACCCTTCTAATTTGCATAATTTGACAGATGAAGCTGGTTTTGAGAAGGGACGTAATCAAGCATCATTATAGTCCCTCGTACAAGTTGGAGTGAAACAGAGTGTGTTTACAAGCCCGGGGATTTACACCGCTACACCCCCCCCCCCCCCCCCCCCCAAGCGGGAGGAGTCGAGCTCGGCAGAAGACCGTCCGACAGCTGATCAAGAAGTTGCAAGTTTGAATCCTGGTTGTGAGATTTCTCTCACAAGGCAGGTCCTAGGTGGGCTTAAAACGCTGGACAAGCTGGTGTAATCTCAAGTTGATGTGCTCGTTCTGTTCTTGCCTGTTAAATATTACAACGTGAATCATGGCAAGCATTCACATGGATCAAGAAGGCTCAACAGGAAAGCATGGACTATACATCTAGACCATACTGTACCATTATTTTACTACAGGGAGGTTACTAAGCTGGGCTTTCAAAGAGCTACTGCACAGCTGCATCAAGAAGACAAACTGCCAAAACAAAGTTCCGATCCATCTCGTTTGTGATGAGGCCAAACTGCCCGCAGCCCTGAAAGAGGATGTGTTGACGAGGGTAGGAAAAGAAAGGGAGGAAATAAGAAAAATCACAAATATTTCATTCAACAGTGAAGCCCCGCCAGGATTGAAAAGAAAAATAATGTCAGTCAATACAGCTATAACGCTGCAGCACATCCCATGGGTAGGAAGGAGAAGGGGACGTGAAGGATGGGCAGAGAGGGGAAGGGACTGCTCTGATTTGCCGATATGGTTTTATTATCTCTTTGAGACCTGAACAGGGTGGCTGGCCGTCTGGCTGGGCCCGACTGCTTCTGGGACTAATGGAATTCCAACAGGGGAGTCTCATCTCTCAGTTTTGATGGCTGGCTGACAGCACCTGATGGATCGGCTGAGCTGAAGGCCTGGTTGACAGTTGTGCCCGGCTGATGAATTGTGAAATGAGACAGACACACAAAAGCTGTGGGCAGCTTGGACTGGGGGGGGCCGCCTCCCTTAGGTCGACTGGTGTGTTTCTCTACGACAGCCGACACCACCTCCTCCACATCCATCTTCTCCCTGACTTCCTCCTGTTGCTAGCATGATGCCGTTTTCTCTTCTCACCGCGACGGAGGGACGTGGCTTTTCGAATACAGGGACGTGGACTTTGAAGTGTTTTAACAACAGATTGAAATCATCCATCATGTGCCCGACAGAGGAAGGTTACTGTATATAAGATCAAACCATAATAATATATATATGGGGTGTGATATGGTCTGTGTAACTGTGGAAAAAAAAAACCTGGTTGGAAAATAGAAGTCCTCTGACTTTTCCCTTTTAAAACTGCTCAGCGGGGTGCGATAAAAACTCATAATCTGGGTTAAGACGTATCATTAGACTATTATTTTGAGATGTTCTTCCAGTGTCAGATGTAATAGCTCAAGCCATGTTCACACTGACGAGAGCCTTGGGACCCCAACTGACGGGTCCAAAATCTCTGACCTGGAAAACGAATCTCAACTCCGTCTGATCCTCATCTGTGATATTGGAGACGTGTTCACAGGGCTGAGGCAGAGGAGGAGAGGGAGAGGAGGAGAGACAGGGGAGGAGAGGCAGGGGAGGAGAGGCAGAGGAGGAGAGGCAGAGGAGGAGAGGCAGAGGAGGAGAGGCAGGGGAGGAGATGCAGGGGAGGAGAGGCAGAGGAGGAGAGGCAGGGGAGGAGAGACAGAGGAGGAGAGGCAGAGGAGGAGAGGCAGAGGAGGAGAGACGGGGGAGGAGAGGCAGAGGAGGAGAGACAGGGGAGGAGAGGCAGAGAGACAGGGGAGGGGGAAATCGGGGCCCTCGGCTGCCATTAAGACAATTTTTACCTTTCATAATCATAAACAAAAACTGTCATTTAACAATTTGACGCCGTCGCTTTTTTTTGCCTGGTGGAGCAGATGGCAGCCAGAGAGTTTCCACTGCACCCTGTAAAAAAACCCACAGATAAAATAAAAGCGGGAGAGGCGCACGAGAGGGAGATGAGGGTGGAGCAGAGAGATGAGCGAGCCCGTGGATAACATCATGAAGGATCACTTGTATGCACTGTGGCCTCCCTCTCCACCGTCCTGGCGGTCTCCTAGCGGTTGTGTTTGTAAAGAACAGACGAGCGGGAGCCAGCGTGTAACCTGCATCCCGGCTGAGTGTCAGGGGGGGAAGTCGTGGAGAGTCTGGGCTTCTCGATCGTGTCAGTTTGTTCCCCATCTGGAGGACTGAACACACTTGCTTCAAGAGCTCCTGTTACTGTTGCTGTGGGTTTTTCTCCTCCCTTTTCAATCCTCCATGACGACGAAATACTCCCAGAGACTTTCTGTTGGTTCTTATGTTTCTTTTCTTTCCGCGAGGTACACGGCCGTAATACCGTCTACTTTTCTCTCGAGATATCAGGGACATGAACAGACATTTTAATAATATACTTAATACGTGAAACAGATGTGTGTTTATCACATTCAAGGCAAACAAGCACAAGCTATTTAGCTTCTGAAAACAATCTAAAAAGTTGAGCGAAAGTCAGAGAATGGCCTGGAATGTAAAAATTATTTGACCTTGTGTTCCAACAAGCCAGGGTTGTAGGCCTGGCTTGAAAAGAGGGAGGTTGGATGTACATCAGACACGGATCCTAGATTTAGGATCCATTCATCTGCTGCCTCTTCACTTTATCGATGTAGACGCTGCATTCAAGGATCCGCAACCGCTATTTGCTTCTGCAAGGTCCAAAAGTGTTTAGGAGAAATTAAGGATGTAACCTTTATACTGCATGAAAAGAACACTGTGTGGAAATATTTCCTATCTAATAATGTGTTATGAAAACTGCTCTGGCGTACAAGATAGATGTGAAACACCCAAGGTCTTTCTCCCAGTTTCATCCGCAACCCGTGATAAACAATGTTAGTTCCTTGAGCTAAATATCACCCATAGGTAGACTACTATCATCAGCTGGACAGGTGCTGTGCAGGGGAGGAGATTTCTCACCAATGTTGTATAAATAATCATGCATGAAGACTAGATTCTAGACAACTCTGAACCGAGTCAGACTTGTTTCCTTGCTGGCAAGTATACATTTACATTTAGTCATTTAGCAGACGCTCTTATCCAGAGCGACTTACAGTAAGTACAGGGACATTCCCCCGAGGCAAGTAGGGTGAAGTGCCTTGCCCAAGGACACAACGTCAGTTGGCATAACCAGGAATCGAACTGGCAACCTTCGGATTACTAACCCGATTCCCTCACCGCTCAGCCACCTGACTCCCAAGTATACATTTATTGGACTTTCCTTGAGCCCGATGACTCAGTGCACTTCTTTTTAAAGATTTACCGAACAATAGCCTGTCCTGTTCTCCTCCGTCATACACCGTGACTGATTTACAATGTGTGTGAAGGGTGAATGTGAATGAGGATGTTTTTAAAATGTGAGGGCTACACAATTCTAACAAAGCACAAGTATTTGAGGAAGTATACATGCATCAGTTAACCATGTTTCATTACCAGATGTGACATAATTAGGTTCTCAGCAAGGATGCTTAACTGGAGAGTTCAAATCTGAAGGAAGCATATGTGCACCATGTATATCTCCACATTCCAGTTCTGCTTACTTGTCCTTTCCCCCCATTCTGTTCTGCTGGATTGCAAAGACCAAACTCTAAGGGTGGTGTTTTCTCCCAGCGATCTTCCTGAAGCAGAGCCAGTCTGTCTGTCTACCCAACAAGATGCTATCTCGCTACATTTATCTCCCCCGGGCCTGGTATCAGATGTTGTCGTGTTCACCTTGAACCGTCACGTACGGTCACCACCCACAGAGGGATCGCTCTCACCCTGGGTTCAGCATCAGTCATCCGGCGGCCGTGTCAGATTGAAAAGAAACGGGAAATGACATCATTAAAATCATCTGGGCTACTCTGGGGTTCAAAGGTCATTTCCAGTTACCATGGTGTGGCTTTTCAACTCGTGTGAATTGTTGACTTAATTAAAAAAAAAAAAAAAAAAAAAATATCTATATATATATATATATACTTTGCTTTCTGTCAGTAACGGCGTTAAAGGCTTTTGACATACTCATACAAGAGAGGTTAATAGCAGGAAGTTCAATGTGTGGCTGGCTAATGCAAATTTTATGCATGGGGAATACAGCTTTTTGGACGACAGTTCAATTATTGTAGTTGATGGTATGGGAATCCGACCCTTTCATCTGCATGCCAACGAGACCATATTAACTCTGACCGGCATACCTCAAGCGTCAGGTGCCTGAACCAAATGCTTTGCAAAATATATTCCTAATGGATTAGGAGTCGTCCGTATTGCCTGTCCTGCCTCGCGGCCTCGCAGCCTCGCGGCCTCGCGGCCCCGCGGCCTCGCAGCCCCGCGGCCTCGCAGCCCCGCGTCCCTGATCGATGCTGCGGCTGCGACAGGAAGGAGGAGGGATGCGGGGATGTCAGGGAGGGATGGCGGGTCCCATCATATGAGAATGATATCTTCATAAGAGGATTTGTTAGATCGTGTTTCTCTCTGGGACCGTGCGGTAGGGACAGGGGACGCTCCGCTGACACACAACCTCTGCCTGTGTGACGTTAATGAGCGTAGATCCTCTGGGAAGGAAGACTGAGGTCAGGTACGAAGTGCGTCGAGTACCCTGAGGCATGATGGGAGACGAACAAAACTGATGAGTCATGCTTGCGAGAAAAGAGTGTCTGGATGTCCTGAAATATGTACATAAGGTTGGAATGCACACACACACACACACACACACAGGCAAGCATAGGCACACACACAGGCACACACAGACACACACACACACACACAGCTCCATAGATGAGGCTTGGCATCAGGAAGCAGATTAAACTTCTGGTGTCTCTCCACACAGCCGCAGCTCCTCGGATGAAATGAAGAGGGGACTCTTCCTGTTTGGAACTTAATACCTAATCCTCACAGTGCTGCATAGTCTCTCCCTCACAGACTCCCTCTCTCTTGCCCACATGAACACAGTTTGTCCTCCACAGCAGTGTTCCCTCTCTGTAAACAAAAACAAACCCCCCAACAACAGCAGCCCTACATTGTGTGCCTGAGAGTGCTTACATATTTAGAAACATTCACATATGGTGGTATAACCAATTAATTCAGTTTAGAGTCAGGTGTTCCAGCGTTTGTGTTTTCCTGGAAAGTGTCGGGGTTCAAACCACAGTATGGCTAACCCCCCCCCAACATTCAAAATCTCACCCCAGAGGGATCAATTAAAAACCATGATGCATAATCTGTCATAGAGAAAAAGGGGGGGGGGGGGAAACTCGATATTCATGAAGAGAAAAAAAGGGGGGAAGGGGTTGGTGTGAGAAATAAAGTTTGTCGCCACCACTCTATGGTACAGCCCAAGAAACGAACACCATCGCATCCTATGCAGCACGGGGAAGGAACAAACAGAAGCAAATCTCACTGAAGTAAACCCCAGTCGACACTTTACTCACAATGGACCCCAACAATTTGCATAACAGCCTTGGTTTGTGTGATGACAGATGTGGGCTGACACAAGAAAAGAAAAAATCTTGACGGCTGAATAAAATAAAAATACACACAAAGAAAAAATGAAACTGTGAAACGTAAGGTTCCAGAAAGATCTCGGGGGAAATTAGTTGGTGTTACACCATAACTATTATATTCCAGACTCTCTGGATAGCTAACCTGCTCAACAACAAGATGGTGTTATTGTGATGGAACCGAAAAAGCCAATTCCATGTCAAGGAAAGCTGTTTTGGTGATAATCAGAAGGTATGGAGACAGATTTAGCCAATTACGAAAAATGTATCAAGTGAAGAGCCCACACAATGCCCTTATCAGCATTTATTTGATTTATGAATGTTAAGATTGACTCGAATTACGAGCCTGAAAGAAAATCATTTCAGCTCCAGATGGGTATTGTTTGAAAACAATATTATTTGAAGGAATGAAAGATAAAATAACGAATATGATATTACATTGCCTTTAGTCCTCTTAACAAGTGAGAGCATTTACTGTAAAAACTGAAAAGATAAAGTCAGTCAGTCCAATAGCTGTAAGAGAAGCCAAATCATTTTTTATTTAATTCTAACCAGGGGCCATGATGAATAGAATATGTATTTAAATAACCTGGGAGAAAACAAAAAGCAGAGGACAGATCGGTCTCTCTCTGATCATCTCTAATGGCGATACGACACAAGCCGATAGGAATGCTAAACAGGAATCGATTACTGACCCACACACACACACACACACACAACAAACAGATCCCTTGGAAGCATACCCTTCTCATGATCATTAGGGCTGTGGTGTAATTGTCAAGTAGTCAAAGCAAATCATTTCGATTTCGAGTCAGAGTCCATTCTCTCACACCCATCTCATTTGTGTCATTAGGGGCTTTAATAAAACCCGGAGCTGTCTATCTGCAGCTATTCTGAGTCCGCTCGTCTGGCTCCCTGCCGTCGCTGCTTAGCATGCAGTGTCTGTGACGCATGTTGTATGCATCTCGGTTCTGTCGCTGATCTCCGAGGCTCCCTCTAGCTTGGCTAATTGACTGTAATGAAATTGCTGGAGACAATCTTGAGAGCAGGCTCAATTGATAAAAGGGAATTATAGGAGAATTATTTTTTTATTTTGAAGAAATAGATTCTCGGTGAGGCTTCCAGTTTGAAATCCTGGGATGTGAATTCTGTCTCTTTGGAAACTGGAAAGGGCCTCTTGCATTGGTGGACACTTATGGAGCGTGATTTTTAAGATATTAAATACGCTGGCATTGAAAAAGCATTTCTTCAATCAGCGTGTTCAGAGCAAGTGTTTTTCATTACCAGAGACTATTTGGATTCTGTTCAGGTTACCTTGCAATACAAAAGAAATCTCTCATTCCCAATTCCTCATTAAATGGTTATCAAGAATTTGGCGGCCTTATTTCAAATAGAGAATACAAAATACAGTTACCCAACATCCACTTGCTATTCACCCTTTAGTGTGGATTTGATCTCCTAGATTTTCTTTGAAGAGTGCTAGTTGGGAAGGTGTTGACAGGTCATACTGTGCAAACAAATGTCATTCAGCAGGGTTGCAGAAAGGAGAGATGTGTTCTGGCTCCAGAAGAGAGAAACAGCTTGTTTGGGGTAGCAATGTGCAGAATGGAAAATGTAGAGCTTTTTTCAAAATGTGCATAGAGCCCTCTGCTGTTCAGACGGCTCTGCTCTCTGTTCATAAAGAATTGACAAATATGAAGTTGACCCACATAAGAATCTATGCTATAAATAAAGTATGCTCTCTCTCTCTCTCTCTCTCTCTCTCTCTCTCTCTCTCTCTCTCTCTCTCTCTCTCTCTCTCTCTCTATATTTCTATCCACACACACAGTCCATATACGATCTATCTATTCCTAGAAACACCGTCTCTCAAACCACTCAGGAAGCACTGAACAAAATGGCCGTACAAATTCCTCTCTGTATCACAGCCTCCCTCCTCTGTCTCAGGGCGTCACGTCACTCCCGTCTCCACAACTAACTCGAAAAACACCCTAGCCCCATAACCTCATCAGCGGCTCTGTAAAGGACTCAAACCCCTCCGGTCAGAGGTTCAGACTCCCAGGAAACCTAACGAGAGACCAGGTGCGGCCGGGATCAACCCGGCACAGCCAGTATTTACATTTCATTTCTCATTCACCTGCGGTAACGCCGGCGAACAAGGTCAAGCCACCGGGATGAGGTCGCCATCGTCTCCTGTCCCTCGGACATCTGTGGTGCGGTTGGCGAGGGCCGCGGCCAGCTGTGCCGACCCAAGAACCCCCCCCCCCCCCCCCCCCCCCGGGGACCCCGGGCTCGCCGCGGTGCCCCAGCAGAATCCGATAACATCCCAGGCTGTCACCACATCACAATATCACAGAGCCATCGTGCAAGCTGTTCCTCACCAACACCTGTGCACCAGGCAGCTCTGGGAACACAAGAAGGGGTGAAGTGCTGGGGTATAAACCATGCAGTGTCAAACCACTCAGGGAAGGTTCGGAGGGAGTGTGCTGCTTTTCGCTCGGGCTGTGGACGCCTCTGGGTGTTGATGAGCACAAGCTACTGGGAATCGTGAACTTAGTGGTTTGAATATCAACCTGCCGTTGCTGTAAATAGAGGTTTACTATACAATCGTGTCTTTGTGTCACCTTTCACATCTATGCTACTTACCTCACCACCGGTGACATAATTGGGTTAGCTGTGTTTCGTAATATCAGTCAATTGACGCCATCAGCGCTTTCAGTCATTCAGATGCAACATCGTCACAATGGAAGTGTCTACTTAAAAGCTCACGTCAAGTCACAGATGAAAGATAGACATTCTGCTTTCCTAGTGTCCCACTTTCCTTGTTAGGTGCGCTATCGTCCTGTTAGGCAAACATGCCAAGGTGTCATAAACAGAACAGATGATCTTCTAGTGTCTGCGTGTAATGGTAATGACAAAGCTTCAAACAGAAGTCATTCCGGACATTTCTGCCATCACTGTTTTATTTAAGGAACAATAACTCTACATCACAAAATAGGCGGGCCTGAATCCACCAGGGAGAGTATTGTGGATCACAAAAGCGTATTTTAAACATGTCTAGACTGGCAGAAGCTGTGTTGGAAGTAGTGTGGTTCTGAGGTGGACAGGATGAGTTGAGGAAGTACCTCTGTTAGGCTGTGGATCACTGACAACTGACTCGAAAACGGACGGAAAAAAACAAACTGTTGTCAATCAAAATTGTTTGGGGGGCGAGAGGAACATGTAAATGACTGGTGAGGAAAACACCTTTCAGACATGCCACTAACGGCCGGCTTGTGTACACATTACAGTTCTGTATGCTCTGGACGCAGTCATTGAGAAACAATTAGCACCAATCAAACACTTCAAACACTCAACACTTCGACATTCAAGGAGGAACGCTGCTCTTCTTCATGGGTAAGCAAACAGGAGAGAGGAGCGAACACGTCTGTTGTTTGTTGAAGGGGAACATTTCACAACCCACAATGTCCACTGACACACACGGCGACTGTGATGACAAGCTGTGTAATCAGGAGCAGGATATTTTCTAGGTTGCGTGTGGCTATTTCAGACGGTGAGTTGACAGTTATACAAGACTCTGGCCACCAGGAATCCATTCAGGAAGGGAAACGATGCTTTTCTAACTCTCAGAAATGGTTGGGTTTGAAAAGGGCAGTGCTGTAAGCATGTGAACAACAAAAAAGCCATTTGAAATCGTTCATCTTTGATTTGAGGACACAAATGAAACTAACAAAAAAAACTCCCACTGCAGCTTGAACTAAACTACAGTACTTAGCTTTTGAGAGTGTTAAGGGATGTAATTTCAAGGACGCTAGTTAGAGTGATGGAGATGGCGGTGTGATCCACTATTATCTGTCCTTTTTTCTTCATAATGCAGCTCCTCCTTCTGCCCCATCGATTTGCGGCCAGTGCTTGTTGTCATTAAATCAATAGTTTTTTTTTCTTCTCCTCCCAAGAAGAGAAATGATTTGTGTATGAACTGACCCTGCCCTCACTGTCTTGTTTTGGCGCTTGAAGGAGGAAGGTTGTACAACAAGCGCATATCTTCCTGTTCGCTTTTACTGTATCAGGCTTGTGTGGAGACAAATACCAAACAGGAATCTGAATCGAGATGCCACTCAATAGGACAGCTGGACTCATAGAATGGCATCAAATGAAATATACCATAAATATTGGTAGCATAGAATAGCTTCGGTATGTCTGGTAACATAAATCCATAATACTTTCAATCTGCTCCTTAGTACAGTGCTTCTGGAACTAGCTACGCAGTGTGGTTTAGTCTGTGGGACTCTGATCTGATCTCCTGGATCTGTGTGTGATGTCCTTGATCTCCAGCTTCACTTCCTGGTTAGTCGCTCCTCGTCCTCACAGGCCCCTGGTGGGAGTCGCACTGTCGTCACATGGCGTTAGAAGACACATGGATTATAATATATACTGATTTGGCCCATGGGGGAATCGAACCCCGATCGACGTCATGCCGGACTAACTGTCGACGTCCATTCTTCGGATGAACATTGATTTCGAGCAAGCGTGCAGAGTGAATCTATCAGAGTACATTTTTTATGTTAAATAAATGCGGATGTATGTAAAGTCCGACCTTGGAGGTATTTCTCTGCATCGGGTAGGGAGAGTTAATGACAGGGATTATGAAACTGGAAGGTTGGGTCCTCGTTAATGAATGTGACCACGACAAAGTGTTTCATCAGCCACACAAATGTCATTCACCAAACCATGGAATATTAAATACAATAGCTATGGATCCAGATCATCCATGACTCCTGCAGCTGCAGTTTCGCACACTGTACACCCTCTGGTTGATATGGATAAATGATGCCTGTGAAATGTTCTGACAATAAACAGTGACGGGATCTGCCGCAGTTAAAGAAACGCTCTTCTGCCACCAAGTGGGCAGTCAGACACACAGTCGGCCGGTAAACACACGCACAAGCTGATGTGCCAACATGCCAGTGGAACACGTGAGTCTGAAGCGACACAGGCACAAAGACACACCTGCAACTCACTTGCACACACAGGCCTTCTTCGACACAACTAAAACCCCTCGCAGACAGATGAAGGCAAAAAAAAACACGCACACACACCAAAAAATCTAATTTAGCTGAATCATTATACCAATTCAACCTTTTCAACCTTTAATTCTGGCAGTTTTAAGCACTCGCCGAAGCAACCCCCTGAGCAGTCAATCTCGGGTCACGACAGACCGTCACAAAGGAGAACAAGGCACACAATGAAAACTACACTGCCTATTGTCTGACCACCGTAAACTTTCCCTTCCATTGTCTGCCGGGGTACGGTGGACCCTCCACCTTCTGACACCGCCTCCCTATCCTCACCGCCTCCATATCCTCACACTTTTTAATTAGTCCATCCTGAGGGACCTCGTATCAGTGATGGACTATTCTCTTAATGAGCCCGTTATTAAGCTGTTTTACTCTGGGGCGATGGTTAGCCAGACACCTCCAGCGCCAGCTGATTACACCTAAACCTCACCTCGTGTCAATTGCCCTTCCTCCAAATGAAACCCCCCCCTCTTCCCCCCCGCCCCCCCCCCCCCCCCCCCCCCCTCCTTTATTTGACATTTAGCCCCAGAAGAATACAGCGCGAGTAGTCATAATAACGAACGAAGGGACCGAAAGGGGAAAAAAAATAAAATAATGAACATTAGGTGGAGGAGTAATGGGGTTTTGTGGCTGCAGCCAGTGTGAAGCCCAGCGTTAACAAGGACTAGGCCTTCTCCTTCAGGGTCCCTGGAGGAAATTATCTGGAGGAACGAGGAAGTCAATTGAAAGTGTGTGGGAGTGTAGGTACTTGTGGTTGGGTGGTGCCTCTGGGTCATACCTGGTGAGGGGGCATTTGTAAAGAGACGATCTTGGTTTCTGGAAAAGTGCAATTTACAACACCACAGCACGACTCAGATGGAGAGTGGAGAAACTAATGGTTTTAGGAGAAGGACACAGTCAATGTCATCATCGCAGTCGATGTTATCATCGCTGTCCAACTCTGTCAGATGAAACATGCAGGGTTATTCATCCGACTTGCTTCGTGTCACACTGCCTGGTAAGTATTACCACGTAAAGCATCTCGAAACAACAATATTACAGTTACAGTTCAGAATTGTCAAGAAAAACAAAGATCAAAATGGACGAGACATTTACATTTAGTCATTTAGCAGACGCTCTTATCCAGAGCGACTTACAGTAAGTACAGGGACATTCTCCCCCGAGGCAAGTAGGGTGAAGTGCCTTGCCCAAGGACACAACGTCATTTGGCACGGCCGGGAATCGAACTGGCAACCTTCAGATTACTAGTTGCTTCCCTAACCGCTCAGCCACCTGACTCCTGACTCCTCCTGACATTTGAGCTGCAGCCCCAATCTGACCCAATAGAAGACCCAATTGACTGAATAGAAGAAGAAGAGACTTTGAACTTCTGCTAACTGTCAGCTCAGCTCTGGCCTGATAGATGCTTATAGTCCACAATCCATTGAACTTCACTAACTGATTCTCCGATAGTTTCTCCATTAGTACAGAGAGTGTCAAGGGGTCCGCCATAAATCATTGTGGAGTGCGTTGTCTATTCTCACTCAGCATATTCCTGTTTCAAACCGCGCGGCGAGTCTGCCAGGAATCATTAAAGACAGGTTTTTTTGCAATTGAGAAGAGAACATAAAGACCGGTAAAGAGAATCATCAGTTTGTGTTCCAAGGTACGTGAGGTTTGTACACGTACAGTAACGCGATGCAAAATAGCAGTTTGGGTACAGAGAGATGGTCACACAACTTCCTGATGGGGAACATTAGTTCTGAATACTGGCTGGACCAGACAGTTGGCTTTTCTGATGAAGATAAAACATAAGACAAATCTCTTGGCCTCGTCATTAAAATTATGGCTCTAGCAGTTGGTTATCTGTATAACTCACTGCCTAAAGGTAAATGGCATTGATGTTAATCATAATGAGAATCTGCTAATGCCTAGATTATTGGAAGTTTCGATGGTTTTTAAATAGTATAAAGTGCATGAAGCAAAACTCAAGCTGGTCTTTACAAGCTAGTAGTCAAAGATATGTTATGAATGTTGGAGCTACTGGAACAAGTATAATATACATCCAGCTTATTAATATAGTTACTGGATGCCTGCATAAACGTCCACCTTCAACACTGTGTTTACACCAACATCGAACGCTAAACATATATTCAATTGAGCCTTCCTCTTTGCAATCTTTGAGAAAAAAAAAAAGGAAAAAAATCATTATTCAAGCAGATTCTCTGAAATGCATTTCATCCATTGCCAAAGTATTCAAATCCAAGCCTTGAGGTTCACAATGAGTCTTGTTCAGGCCTCCATACTAATCGGGATCTGATTCATTCCTGGAAACCAGTAGTGACCTCACAGGTCAATAAGCGATACACAATAGCCACCAGGGGATAGTGAAGGCCTCATTTGACCACCCCTAATTGTGCCCCCAAAGCCTACCGCCTCGTTTGCACGATTATCAATTCAAGGTGATTTTAAAAACTACTGGCAGGTTACTGTTTTTTGCTGATTGTATTTCGAAGCGCTTGGCAATTCCAAAAGCAGCATGGAGATAGTTTTTAGTATCTGAAATAGTTGCAGTGTTCTGAATCGTCGACAGAGAACGCCTACATCTACGTGAACAGGCCCAGGGTGTTATTCATCAACCCACAGATTTATTTTAACACTGTAGTCGGGGTAATTGGAGCATATCATAGCCTTTACTAACATACTGTAATGCAATATATGAGTCATGAGGAGAAGAATAGGGCAATCTCTCTCACACAATCATCTGTGGCCTTTCCCAAACATGAACAGTAGATGGAGCTGATGAACTATTAAATCAAGTACCTCTCTTCCTTGCGGTATTTATTTTCCCCTCATAACCTTTACCTTCTAATGTCCAGAAAACAGTGATGTCTGGGTGTCCAGACATCCCCCATTCACTCACCCCTTAAAAATACAAAATAAATCAAAGTAACACTCAGTTGTGATGTGCAGCTTCCCAAACTGGCCTTTTCTTAAATGTTGGTGAGTTTTCAAAAGGGTATAAAAGGCTTTGACAGCCCACTGCGCACAGTGGAAGGCCACGATGGGGAGAGCTCTGGAAAAGAGGCTCCTTTCTACACTGCCTCGCCTCACTTTGCCGTGTTCAATACCGCCTCCTTTTCACCCTAGTGGTCTGTCAAAACAGCCCCTCTGCCGCCCGTTTGAGCATCTCTCCGTCGCCTTCGTCAAATCCTCTTCGGTTGGCGCGTCCGCTCGATACTAAAATCGATTTGAAATTACAGGTGATTGACGGCTGGACCATTTGTGGCTCTTCTCTTTTCCTTTCAGGAAGTTAACTTGAATTGTTGAGGTGAGCATCAGTGTGTCTCCTGTTATGGAATGAGAACTTCCTTTTCATCTATATTTGAGTGCGATACACAATGGATTCCCCTAAAAGTTAAAGGTATAAAAAAAAACTATGGTTGAGAGGTTACATGGTGGAGGTTGGTGTCTGGAGGTGGCGATTTGAGAGTTTCCTAAGACACCTGTGAGAGAGACATCTGAATTTGAGTATTTATTTAGCTCTGATTAAATACAATAAAAAAGCACCTGTATAGACCCTCTCCACAAGCCACTAGCGTGTTTTCGATCATGTAAACGTACAAAATGCATACGGTATGACAAAGCAGAAACATAACATACATCTGATCCTCTATCAATGCTGAGTGCTGATTAACACACTGAATCCTCTCTGTTCTGATTGAACTTTTTGATCAACCCAGACAAAACTCTGTGTAAACCTGCTCGAGTTGAGCTTTCAATAAGTAATTCCTTTACAAGGTGACTGGATAGAAGGTTTAACTTTTACAGAATTGGTGCTGGCCATTACGTTCCAATCACTCAACGGCAGCGTGCTCGTAAGATGAGCCGATGGCTACGTCCTAAAGTCAGGTCTGTATTGACATCTGCTGAGAGCTGTTGAGTGATGAAGGCCAGCATGATGCATGTGTCATTAAGAGTGAACACCCTCCATTAAACGGAGTGATTCCAGCCAGCTTTAGTGATCAGAGATGATAATGGAGGTGCATATGAGGGGAGATAGAGGGAGCGAGCAAGAGAGAGAGAGATAAAGAGAGAGGGAGAGGCTGAGAAAGAAAGAGAGGGAGCAAGAGAGAGAAAGAGAGAGATTGAGAGAAATGGGGAGAGAGAGATAGGCTGAGAAAGAAAGAGATGGAACAAGAGAGAAAATGGAGAGAGAGAGAGAGAGAGAGAGAGAGAGAGAGAGAGAGAGAGAGAGAGATGGAGAGAGAGAGTCCCACCTACCCAGTCCATTAACCCTCCACTCAACCTGAAAACTCCACAGCACATTCCAACGCTGTTGCTAAGCTACAAAGGTAGACAGGCAGAGAGTCTTCTTGGCAGAACAAACAGCTGAAGGAGAGAGACCCTGTATTTATGCTGCTATTCTCGACAATGGACCGGACAAGCGTCGGTTTCTGTTGTTAGAGAAGCTGGCAAACGGTTTACGGCCTGAACTGGCGGAGGGTTTGCGTTTGGCGTCGAACAGTAGCCTACCTACTTTCGTTTTAGCTGTGGAGAGACTAGGTTTGCTGGTATCCCAATGGTTCAAAGCAAATGTACACAGCTTGGTGACTGTACTGTACATCCGTGGGATAATAGTTTGGATGTGCTTTTCAGGTTCTCTCATAACCAAAGACACCCTGAGCTTGTCCTTATCTGAACGACATCCCGGCTTTGGTAGCAGAGGAGAGTTGGACATATTGAAATGTTAATTGAATCCCTAATATCCTGGTTGTAATTATGCATAATAGTGAAGGTTGAAGGTCTTAAATGTATTCTCCCCGTCTTTCCCCTGGGATGCCCGGCAAGCCAGGCCTGAACAGTTCAGTTCCCACCAGTGTGACTATTATCCTGTTAATGAGGTCAAAACTAGGGTCGTGAGTGTATAGTTTTACAGTGCTTTCTAACGTTTTACAAGTCGCCGCCGAAAATGTTTTCATTAAGTTCGCTTAGGTTTCTGCGAGATATACACTCAGGGCGTCGAGCGGACTAATAAAGGGGAACAAAACCGTCTGGTGCCATTCTTCTTCAAATGCCCTTGGGTTGAGCCCAGTCAGTCAGTAGTAATGCCCTGTATATTCCTTTAGGTGGCGGTATGGCACTAGTTTCCATGAAAGCCAGCCGAATGTGGACAGAGATGCAGCTCTCAGCTCAAGGCATTAGCATTCAGACGCTGTCTGCATTACGGCATGCGGACACAGCCAGGCACAGTACGATATATCACGGCACTGTGAATCCGTAACGGTTTTTTAAGACTTCTAAAAGCATATTTCGGACATCTCGCAAGCATAGAGTTTCTTTTAACTTCGGCTAAATCTCAGAATCACAGCCACACCAAAACGCTCCCGCTAAACCCTAAGTCACTCACAGATTGAATACGACTCAGAGCACAGAAAAAGCAAGGAAGGGAACCTGACAATCGCTCCTGAAAAAGACGAGTCATTTCATATATAGATGGTCCGCACTATGTTTTTTTTTTGTAATAGGCCTACCGCTTGCCCTGCACATTAATCCACAGCATAATAGACAGAAAGGTGTTGGAATAAGCTTTCTTGGTTTATCCCTAATGCAGCCACAACGCTTCGCTGGTCTGAAGTCAGCCTTTGGGAACATAAGACCATGTGTAGGTTTAGATTGACCTCTCAGCGTGTGGGGAGGTTGGAGGACACAGCGAGAGAATAAACTGCTTCGGTTCACCTCTCGAAAGTCTCAAAATGGGAACACTCAAAGGCGGTAGTTACCCCGTGCGGGACAGCCAAAACTAGGGGACTCTGTAAGGGATCAATTTGCTCCCCAGAGACCTGCAGGCTATCCACGTCTAAATGTGGAGTGAAAAAGTGGGGAAATGTGGTGTATTTGACACTTCAGACAGAGAGGAGGCATATGAGAGGCAGAGTGGAGCATTAGGCAGAGCGGGGGAGGCGGGGGGAGAGAGGGGGTGGACATGAGACTGAAGGTTTAATGACACATCCAGAATCTCAGCCCATCCAGAAACATGCATTGTTTAGCTCCCAACAAACTCGATTGAAATTGATCTGGAAGGACCAGATGGGGCTAAGGCTGGTATGGATGCCTGCCCTACCCATATATTTATCAGTTTCCACCATATTCTTTTGAATTCACAGGGTTTGTCAACATGCCCACGAGTCATTACATTTACATTTAGTCATTTAGCAGACGCTCTTATCCAGAGCGACTTACAGTAAGTACAAGGACATTCCCCCGAGGCAAGTAGGGTGAAGTGCCTTGCCCAAGGACACAACGTCATTTGGCACAGCCGGGAATCGAACTGGCAACCTTCAGATTACTAGCCCGATTTCTTAACCGCTCAGCCACATGACTCCCACACTACCTGGGACTCTCATGCAGAGTCAGTGCTCATACCTTCAGACCTCACTCTGCTAGGCCTGTAGTTAAAGGTCAGGTTTATCTTCAGAGGAGGCCAGGCCACATGGGACAGTTTCAGGAAGTCATCCGGTGTGTGTGAACACAGGCAGAACCAGAAAGAGGTCCTCTACTCAGACATGGTTGCCCAAGTGCAGGGTGTTTATCAGGAGGGTGAAGAGAGGAGTTTGTTTGTACCTTTCTGTATTTCTCTAAAGAGATCACGCTGTACATGTGTGTGTGTTTCTGAATGTCTGTTTGTGTTTCTGAATGTGTGTGTGTTCCGGAGTGTGTTTGTGTGCATGCATGGTTTTGTTGAAGCCCTTTCCACGGCATACATAATAAGTAACCCCTCTCAAAGACTGAAGAATATTACTGATTCACTGTTCTCTTCAGAGAGATTCTTGGCAAGCTAATTGGGTTGGTGGATTTGGGAAACCTCTCAATCTCTCTCCATTGCCTACTCTACAGCCTGACTTAGCAAGGCATTAGTCCACTCTCCTCTGCAGAGGCAAGTAGGGAGAGAGAGAGATGGGAGTGAGAGAGGTAGAGACAGATACAAGAGAGAGAGAGAGACACAGAGGGAGAAAGAGACAGAAAAGAGAGAGAGAGAAAGAGGCGAGAGAGAGAGAGAGAGAAAGAGAGAGAGAGAGAGAGAGAGAAAGAGAGAGAGAGAAAGAGAGAGAGAGAGAGAGAGAGAGAGAAAGAGAGACGAGAGAGAGAGAGAGAGAGAGAGAGAGAGACGAGAGAGAGAAAGAGAGACGAGAGAGAGAGAGAGAGAGACGGGACAGAGAAAGCGTGGCGCGGGCTCTGAAATCAGCAGTCCACCTCTCTCTCCCAGCAGTGCCTCTCTCTCCCAGCAGGCCGCGGGCCCCGGCTGGAGACCAATGGAAAATCCATGAATTTGTTGTTGTTTTTTCTCTCCCCGTGGCGTCGGTCCGGGCCAGTCACCTCCACAGGACGAAGACAGGAGAAGGGGGGGAGGGTCACGCACGAGTCAGCACAGCCCGGCCAATCACGTTGAACCAGGAAGGCAGTACTCTCAATCGATCTGGTGGTCCCGCTCAAGTGACTGTGTAGACTGCGTGATTGTTTTCTGCAGAAAGTTGTTGCTGAGTGCTTGCTGCAGTGGTGTCATGGTAAGGTGTGGTATTCAGTCTGAGAGGTACAGTTGGTGAGTCCGTTTTACAGCACAATGTGCTGATTTGCCAGCAACGCCTTTTTTGGATCGGGGAGGATTCATAAACGGTCTCCCTGCAGGGTTATGATTGCAAGGCCAGCGCCTTGCATGGCAGCCTCCGGGCAGGGTGAATGGGTGAATGACAGGCGAAAGACGTAAAGCTCTTTGCTCTAAGGTAGAAAAGAGCTATATAAATGCAGTAATTTTCCACTTTCTTATACACCTTTGTCGTTCTGAGACGTTTTGGATCAACGTTTTACTTTCTTCTCTATAATTCCGGTCAACCTTCCATTTTCTGATACAGAATTTGAGTCAACAGGAGTCCGCTGGAATGGCCATCTTGTTTTGGTTCATCTCCCAGTCCTCTTAAATATCAATAGACATTTACTCACAGTTCCTCATGAATCCTAATTAGCTCCAAATCAACTTAATCTGAAATTAACCATCCCTAGAGAGGCGTTCTGATTTCTCAACACGTGACATGAAAAGAGAATCGCGTTTAAAAGAAGGCGCCACTTTATATTTCTGTCTTGCTGTTTTCAGAAAGACTTTCTGAACGCCTGCACAGACTAGCAGACACACGCAATCACACAGACAGACAAGCACACACACACACACACACACACACAGACAGACAAGCACACACACACACACACACACACACAGACAGACAAGCACACACACACACACACACACACACAGACAGACAAGCACACACACGCACACACACAGACAGACAAGCACACACACACACACACACACACACAGACAGACAAGCACACACACACACACACACACACAGACAGACAAGCACACACACACACACACACACACGCACACAAGCACACACACACCCACAGACAGACAAGCACACACACACACACAGACAGACAAGCACACACACACACACACACAGACAGACAAGCACACACACACACACACACACACAGACAGACAAGCACACACACACAGACACACACACACACACACACACACACAGACACAGACAGACAAGCACACACACACACACACACAGACAGACAAGCACACACACACACACACACAGACAGACAAGCACACACACACACACACACACACACACACAGACAAGCACCCAGTCCCACACTACACCCAGCAGATCCCTTCAGCTTTTTCAAGTGGCTTCTTTAAACCTTTACAACTGTGTGCAATACAACCTCCTTATTTAAACCTCACGCAAGGACATCACCCAGGGTCCCACTGCCCACAGGAAGAGAGGCTAGCAGAGACGCATGTACCAGGGTCCCACTGCCCACAGGAAGAGAGGCTAGCAGAGACGCATGTACCAGGGTCGCACTGCCCACAGGAAGAGAGGCTAGCAGAGACGCATGACTCTACTGAGGCAGGCAGGCAGGCAGGCAGAGAGGAGGAAGCTGGGCCCCTGACTCTACTGAGGCAGACTGAGGCAGAGAGGAGGAAGGCTTACAGGAAGCTGGTTGCTGGCGGGAAAACACAGAAAACAAGAGATTGAATAAAGATACCCACACAGGATGTTAATCTGCTCCGCGTCATGCTGGGCTGGAGCCACAGTAGTGTCCATGAGTGAAAAAGGGGAAGGTCGTTTTCTTATATTCTCAGACAGGTTTATCTGCTAAAAGCACAGTGTTTCACCTGCATCTTTTCATGGCTTTGATCAGCGATATCACACATTGTGCACCGACAGCAAGTTTATCTACAACGTGTTTTATGCCAAATGGTTTCAAGAACATCTGTACAAGCGTGTACAGGCATAAAGGAGTCCAACTAACAGAATAAGATGAAGAGCTCTCTATTCTGAGATTAGTCTGCTCAATGCTATTGTGGCCCAAAAAAAAGTGATGTTCAGTATCTCACTCAAGCAGATGATGAAGCACATACCCGCAAAATTAACTACAGACTCAATCATATTAGAGAGACTTGGGAAATAATATATACAGCATGGCCAGATATTTGATTCTCACAATTTCAACCACCTACAGTATGATTCATTTATTGTAAAGTACCGCAGTGGAATTGGACTATGCTGACGAGCATATGACTAAAAATAAAATGTAGAAGCTAATGGAGTATAATGTCTAACTGCAAACTCTGATGTCGTTGTCCCATTAGGATAAAGCAATCGGCACATAATGGTCCATGCAGCAGTCTGGTGCATTAGCTAGGCGTGTGATTCTGATCTGTGGCACCAAGACGGATCAATCATCGTCTGCACGCACCATCCTTCAGGGTTACTGACGCTCCTTTTAAACATTGTCATTCCTTTTCATGGTCTGTTTCTCTAAATCTCTTTATAGTTTTCCTTTTCCCAAAAATTCTAATTGAATTCAAAACAAAGATAAAGTTTAATGGGTTGGACACAACCAGCTAATGCAAGCAATAAGGAGGGGGGTGGGGGGTGGGAGGAGGGGGGAAGGGGCGGAAGGGGGGATAGAGCAGAGGAGAGATGTGAATGTGAGTTAGTTTGTCTGTTGCCTTTGGCATGCACGAGGTTGCTCTTTACTGAAAAAATCACTTACACTCCATTTTGTTATGGCTTGAAATATGGGAACAACCAAACAATCCCCACAATGCACTCTGAAAGATATAGTCTGGATAGTCTAAAGCTCAAGCACTAATGGACATCTGATACAGGCTTTATATCATTCGAATGTGGTGTACAGTCTCTGGCACACTTCACTAGACTGGCAATGGACTCCATTTTTCCGATTTGGGATTTGTTTAGTTTTTTACCGATAAGGCCAATGCCAAGTGAGAACGGTTTAGATATGATTATGTTCTCTCTGGAGGAAAAAAAAATCACCTTTTTGTATTTTATTTGATGGTTTCAAATGTTTTAATATTTTCATTACTCCAACCAAGTGTGTTCTACCAGGGAACTATTCTCCTTTCTTAAAGCCTAAACGAAAGCCATGGAGTAGGAGACAAAGGTATCTCATTCCAACACTGTGCATCAACGACAGGCCCACGGTCACGGGGTCCACACTCAATTTGAAATGTGACAAATCTGCTTTTAATTTCCCTCTAATTAATTTCCCAACTCAAATGGATCCAAAAGCGGCAGAGTCGGACTGAGAGTCAAATGAGTCGGATTCATTCGGCTGAAGCGTATGGCTCCTCTGGATTCATTCGACTGAAGCGTATGGCTCCTCTGGATTCATTCGACTGAAGCGTATGGCTCCTCTGGATTCATTCGACTGAAGCGTATGGCTCTGGGGGTGTTTAGGGTAGCCTCAGTGGGCACACAGCTCGCCGGGAGATGAGGACACCCTGCGGACTACATGTTCCTGCACGGACGTGCTCTGTTTCAGTCTGTGTGTGTGTGTGTGTCTTGGGTACGTGGGTGATTCTTTGTGTGTGTATGTTTAGGAGTGTTACGTGAAGTATACTGTTTGAATATGTGTGTGTGTGTGTGTGTATGAGATACGCCATGGTCATCATAAACTATGATGGACGTGAAGACGTGTGTGTATGTCTGGGGATGACACTCATAACGGTCACTCACTACACAAGAAGAACCTTTAGCTGAAGACAAATTGACAATTTGAATTGATTCCAAGGCAGTGGTAGATAATATTGACTACAAGGATCCTTATCAATCAGACCCAGACTGCATTTGGTCACATTTTCTGTCTGAAAGATGTCTCCCCTCACCACATATTCCCATCAGGACCATCCATTGCAGAGCTTTGTACCTCCTGTGGACAGTTATGCTAACAACTTCAAATCCAGGGTGAACTGACTGTTAACTGAGAACAGTGGTCAGTACTGCAACATAGTGAGAATATATCACGGTATGGTCACAAAACACTGTCACACATTTAGCTCCAGCCTAATTAGTTACACAACCTGCTGTCTAATAGATAACACACTCTATTCCAACAGGTAAACAAGGCATTGTTTCGACATAATTGTTTCAATCACAAATAACAATGTGCTAATTGATCTCCAGGGTTTGTGAGTGTTTGTTTTGAATTCTACCAGCCTCGCTGTCACTGTAAATATGCCTGAATCAAGCAGTGCCTTTTAAAAGGTTTCTCTTTCATTTGAACATCCGTGAATACTGTTTTTCTTTCTTTCTTTTTTCTCTGCACCCTTGGCTGACTTAATTATCAGTTAGTGTTACTTTGATTACAAGATATTTAGAAATTGTCATCGGACGTTTTAAACTGTCAAACAACTACACATTATTTTGTTGACTATTATCTTGTCAAGCTAAAAAGAAAATCTATATATACATATACATTTTAAAGGAGAGTATGGCTCAGTTCAGAGTACTGAACAGAGCTTTGGATTAAAGTGTCTGCTAAAAAACACATTATTATGTTGGCACACCAACAGTGGGGCAACTACCATCAGATAACTGCTGGGTCATGTCTCATAACCCACTTTGCAGTCTTTTCAGATTTAAATCATCTTACAGACACTCACAATTTAAATATGATATATCAAACACATATTCTTTCACAAAAATATATTCTTTAACTACGCCATCCAAGGAAAGGTTGCTCCATTTTAAAAAGAAGTTTCTGAAGTCCCAACAAAACAAAAATAAATGAACCGAGTAGGAGGCAGTTGGATATAAAGAGCTTCCTCTGCTATCTGTGATTGGACAGGAGGGCTGGGTTAGTCCAGGGACGATGGATTGCTGCGATGGAGTCATGGTGAAAGCCATACAGGTTGTTTAAAGCACCATTCAGATGTAATCTGGGAGATTTCAGACTGGATTTATGCCTCCCTTATTGCCTGGACTTCTCACTCGCGGCGTTTGGTAAACGGCACTGAGTTATTGTGTCAGGAGGCAGACTTCTCCTCACCCTCTCTCTCTCTCCCTCACTGTCCTTCCCGCTCTCTTTCTCCCTCACTGTCCTTCCTTGTCTCTCTCTCGCTGCTAACCCTCCCTCTCCCCCTACTTTCCTCCCCCCTCCTCCTCCTCCTTTCCCTACCTCCTCTCCCCCTCTCCCTCTCTACTCCCCCTCCTCTCATATGTACTTGGAAGGGGCCGGGTGCTGGGCAGTCTGAACTGTGCCTTGCATTTAATTACTGACTCAATTTTCACCACCACTCCACTTGCAGTGGATTAAAGTGAGGCTAACATGCTAACACAAACGCTTGGGTAATTACATGTTTTGGTAGATTCACAAAATCCGTTTTTCCAGACCTCACACCCTCTTACATCATGACAGATCTGACTGTCACAGGCATCCTATTTCTTTCTTTCAGTTAAGTGTAGTACTCCATCACGTTCCGAAGGGATTAACATTGGCAGGAACAGGGATAATTTTAACTTCAGAAAATCACTTCAATCATTAAGGGGAGTTAACTATCTAGCGGACCATGTTGTGGTTCAAGAAGAGTCCTACAGCGTCTCAAGTATTTCCGGGTCAGGGGTCTGGGAGACCTGCCAGTAATTCTCTGAAGCAGGAACGGGATGTGTACAGCTTAGTGGTTAGAGCATTTGACGGCAGATCAAGAGGTTTTAGGTTTTGGATAAAAACGTTAAATTACCTAATTATTATTAATATGTTCACACGTTGTACAATCCTCCTGTACAATACTGGATAGGAAACAGGAACCTGACTTCTCCCTCAGTTCACTTTGGGTCATCATCACCTGGCCTCCCTCAGAATGGAGATAGTTGTCGAATCGACTTGTGAAATAATATTTGCTTACCAACTTTCCCCCTGTGCATTACAGCATTGGTGGAATTTTTATTTAGTCTGAGACCAAAAGGTTAGAATGAAAACATTTGCATAACGTCAACAATTTTTATGTAATGAGGATTGTTCGTCACAATAAGGGTATGACAGCACACAACCAAGAAAGAACTCGACTTTCCTTTAAAGATTTATTTTTTATCAATAAGGGTCATGAAAATCAAAGGGAGAAATTCTGCATTGTTAACAGTGAACCATCATTGCTGCATAATTGCACAGTGGAAGCTGACATCTTGGAACTCGTTGATGAAAATACATCAGCACGAGAATGCTTGCCAAGTTGTGTTTCTCTCGTCTTTGAAGGATGATAACCTCCACTACGTCTGTTATAGAAATCCTTTTCAGTAGAATTATGTGTTTGTAGAATACGTTTATGGAGTTGACAACTTTAAAAAGCTCCAATAGGAAGCTGTGTGTGGTTGCCAAGCACAAGGATTCTGCTTTAGTTTTTTTTTTTACTTATTTCCAAAGATTTCTTTTTAAGAAGACTTGAGAAAAGATTTCAAACACAACGGTCAAAGTCTTCACGCACGTCGTCATGACAACCGCTCTGAACTAATTTCCGTCCTGGCATTTCAGCATCGAACGACATATTTCTTCAAATCAACCTCCCAACGAAAGCCCCATCGTTGTGAGAGATCATCAGGTAGACTTGGCTCACGTCCTCAACTCTCCCTGCACAGGTCAGATTTGCTACATTTAAACGGACAAAAGTGGGAATTGGAAAACAATAATAATAATAAGCTAAATTGAGAATCCACTGTACAAACTAGAGGCCTTCACAACAGCAACGCCATTAACGTCCCAATGTAATTGACCACAGCAGGCTCCCCTGCTTGCTTGGCACTATAATCAAAACACTGACTCGTGCCCACACAGCCTTAAGTAAAAACTCAAGGTTTTTTATTACCTAACCAGCAACCTTTAAACACTCCATGAATTCATGCTCAATCTCATCCACTGCTGGGTATAAAGGTGATATGTTTCCCGCCGTAATGTGATTAATAAAGGGGAGAAGTGCGAGAGCAACTGAAAGTGATGGATGCACGGCAGCTTCTCTCTCCCCGTGAGTAAAATACCAAATAGTTGTGTCTGTTCTGGAGTTGGAAAACATTGTTTCACTATCTACAGTACAAGTTAATGTTGTGCTGCGTCATGGAATACAGTTAAAATCAACATAACTTTACTACAACTAATACAAACTCTGTAAGAATTTGTTGGTGAAACTGCAGCATGTTGACCGTAGACGGTTTTTCCCTGCTGGCATTAACAACTTTACCAGCTCAAAGCCTTGTGTTGCTTTTCAGATATGGGGAAAGCATAGAACATGCACGTCACTTTACACACGTTAATATACTGAGATGAGTTTTGGTCTTCAAAGACGCAGAGGACAGCAAGAGAGGGACACACATCATTTGGGACTGGATATTGGCAGGCATTCACTGCTTAATATCCTTAAGTTAAGAAGTAATGTCAACACTGAACCCTGGCTGAGGACTTGCTGTTACAGCAGAGTCCTCTTCCCTCTCCCCTCTTCTTCATGTGGCAATTTAGACACCCTTGAGGCATGACCTCATTTTTGTGTCACATATATTTGGGTACATTTACAGCCGTGTCCTTCAGCCCATTGCTTTGAGATAGTTAACGACTTGTCGTCGATGTAAAATACACTCTTCATGCATTCTCTCGACTAGTATTTCTTCCCTCACGTTTTCACAGTGGAAAACCTATTCCCCCCCACTAACAGTGTTTACATTTTTCTTCTACCGCTCTTGCGTGTTGTTGGAATGTACCGAATGTGTGGAAAGGGATATGAAATTAACTGAACAGTGCTGGCAATAAAATGTGATAAATATTCTTAGAGATGAGATCATCAAACGGCTTCGAACACTGCATGTCTAATTAGAGGAGTGTCATTAATCATATGGTTCCTGGGCTGTTTTGGAGTAATGAGATTCCAAAAGTGAAATTTATTAAGCTGGGTTGGCACTAAGCACTCTGTTTATTACCCAGAATTCCTGACATAACTCAGCAGCCAATGACTGGGCCCCGCTGCGGGCATTATGGGTAAAATTGGACCCTCTGAAAATTGAGTTTTCGTTTTTCTCCTCCGTTTCTGACATAAATCAACTCTCTTCTCTTTGTTTTACGCTGCCCACCTATTTCCATTCATGACACATCAATGTGCATTGTTGAACACAAAGGATCCCTCGCCCAGGCATTCTGACGTTACGCAATGTTAATTACGCTGCAGCTGATAAGTGTGGCAATATCATAGCCTCACATCAAATGTCTTATGCTAATTACGTATTCCCAAGATTGCTTTATAATCGGCACTACAATAAGTTTAATCAAACTTATCACCACCACATTTTACAAGCCTACTGATTCATTAGGAAGTTGATCGGGGGGTTTCACCGAAATCAGATCATGAATGTGAATCAGCTCTCCGCCGCACAACTCGCGACCCTAAAGCTGTTTGACGAATCCACCTTAGACCCGGCGTATTACAGTAGGAGGGCTGAGAAAGTACAAAAACAAGTCATATTGGAAAATATTTTTCAAATCAGTTGCCAATCCAACTATGGGGACTACAGTGGAATCTGTTAAATACACATGATGCAACATGATGACTATTGTGTAAGCGTGTAATGATCTGTTTCTTTATGACAAGAAAAAACGGTCGCTGTCGTGATTACTGTGAGGGGTTAAGTTTGAGGGGCCATTTAGGAATAGTTTTCATTCTATTAAAAACTCACATCCACATATGTGAAATGGTTGCATTGACACATATGAAACGCATTCACAACCTTTCCCACCAAGAATCCACTTACATAACTTTAAAAAAAGAAGTTAGGTGATTCCAAAACTGAATGTTGCATAAGTTGTAGTTCCCTGAGAATGGAAGACAATAAAATCTTAACCTTGCTAAAATAAGTGACTCTAGGACCTTTCTGTTTTGTTCTAAACGTTTAACAAAGACTCAACAAAGCTCATTTTAGAGTTATTGATTGTAATGTGTTTCACGAGAACAACAATAGAGAACAATCATAAGTAAGCAGAAGCTCTCTATTACAGGAAAAATGTTTACGTCTCTGGTTCCTTAATGGCCACCAATGTAAAGAACTTTCCACATTACAAAGGTTTAAAAGTTAGTGAGTGATGTATGTGGACCTTTGTTTGCCTCTGTTGGTCTTGCAGGTACTGGAGTATGTCACCATTAAAGCCTCATGTTGTTTTCTCCTTCCTCACCATTTAATTAAGCACCATTGATCTGTGTAGACTACAAGCAGTTCATATAACTTTGTTTTTTGTAGGTGTGCTTCTACTTGGTTTCTGTGAAAGATTGGTACTGAAAAGACATGAATTTGGATTAATCTTGCATTTAAGTACCTACCCTCTAAAAGAATGCAATCTATTTGATTTATTCTCTTCTTGCTACTGAGTGCCTTAGTCTATACAGAGCTCATAAAAAATCATATATTTTATTAGTAAATGCCAGTATCCAAGCAAGTGTCCTTGTGCACTGTTAATTGGGCATCTTATTAAACTTTTTAATACATTGCTGATAATATATCACTGTCTCTCTATACCCATATTTTAGGAGAAAAATGATCGAGAAACTAAGTGTTTCAATTTACTGGTTGCACATGTTGCGGCTATTCTGAAAATTGCCTATTACAGTTACAGTTACCGGCAGCACATTATATTGACTGTATTATCTTTAAGCATAAATGGATTACGAACAGCATGTTGTAATGTAAAGTACAAGAATGAGAACTTAAAACATTCTCTAAATCTAGAGATGGTAATTGGCCATTTCGATCTAATTAAAGTATGCAGATGTGGAAAAACATTCACGCAGGATCCTACATCCTCCCTGAGCGGGATTGGCCATCAGAGCATGTCTGAGTTCAATTTTGCTTTAACACTTCAGCCAGACAGTAAAAAATTCAATGAATTCACGAAATAACAGATTAGTCGGCTGAAACTCCTCTTCAGTTGAGCATCCGGTAGATTTTTTACTGTCAGATGCTCATCTCTTAGTTCTCTTTGTCATCTCCGGTCAAAAGAAGAGGAGGCAAAGCAATTTGCGTTCAAACTATGAGATAATGACCCCCCACTCAACAAAATGATCGCCTATGACTATTACTTTAATGGACAAATGCATTTGCATTGACATTTCAAATTTGCACGCAAGATGTAATTTCACGAGTTTATTTCAGGACGGCCATCCATTCAACATGGGTTTAGGTGGTCTTCAGAACATCACAACGTATGGTTCATATGGGAAACAGTGAATGTTTTCCTCTGTGTACAAATATTGGACTTCCCACTGCTCAACTTCTGTTTGTATAAGTCCAGAAACAAGACACAAAGCCCTGCTTTGTAGCCTTGACGTGGGTTAAGATAGACCGTCAGGAAGTATGTGAACCAACAGACATATTTCCCAGTGCATACGTCTGAACTGAATACATACATACTGATGGGAACAGCAAAGCTTTCTCTGAACAAAGCGTTTATTTAGCTTTAAGCAGCGATGGTGGGTTTGTCATTAGCATGTGGGACATTCCATATCTCCACCATCTCTCGCGGCTGTGTCGATGTACAGTCTTCCTATGAATAGATCACACTCGTCCGTCAGCGATTTATTATCTCCATCGCCGGACAGTCACAGTGTCGCAGAACCCACAGTGAACCACGAGCCAACGTTCACCATGCCTGACCCCTCCAGGACGAGGGCGTGCTGCATAGCCTACCGTGCAACCGCAGACAGCATGCACACGTCTTGTGGGTTGATAGCATTGAAATCACTGACAAATAATGAGAGCAATTTGACAGACCTGCCAAGTACCCCTACAGACAAATCGCGTCCACTCAAACATAAATGTCCCTTAAATGTCAACAAGGCGTTAAAGCGTGCGACTGGACTTTGAGTCTTGTTTCATTGTCTACCTCCTTCGTTTTTTCTTTTTTTTCTTTCCCCTTTCAAGTGTCTGACAAATGTCTTGACTAACTGATGCACGGACGTTGTCAAAGTGTTCAGAGGGCATACCATGGTTTCGTGTCTAAACTTTGAATCCATTCCCAGCAAAGCAATGTTGCTGCTTTCTGGCGGGGGGTTTTACACGTCAACATTTTTGGGAGTCAGGTGGCTGTGCGGTTAGAGAATCGGGCTAGTAATCAGAAGGTCGCTGGTTCGATTCCCGGCCGTGCCAAAATGAAGTTGTGTCCTTGGGCAAGGCACTTCACCCTACTTGCCTTGGGGGGGAATGTCCCTGTACTTACTGTAAGTCACTCTGGATAAGAGCGTCTGCTAAATGACTAAATGTAAACATTTTAATTCTGTTTTGTATCTTCTATATTGTATACCATGGTCTCCCTTAACTACGGCTATGGATGTGGTCTGTAATTTTCATGGGAAACCTGGAAGAAGGTACAAGAGGAACAAGGAAACACAGCCTAGCTCTCTACACAAACGACATGAACACCCTGCTCTTCAAGGTGTAACACATGACCAACTCCTGATTACAGAGAAGATATTTTAAAGTCGATTAACTAAACAGGTTTGTCTGCAGGCAGCATGGGAAGAGAGGAAAAGGAGAAAATTGGAAAAAGAAAAATGACAGTGTGACATTAGCCAGAAATCTCACTCATCATTTCAACATGTCTTCACCCACTGTCACGCACATCGTGATGACTTGAGAAGGACAGAAAATAGATGTGACGCAGTATGTGTGAGCCTAACCAACCAATGCATAAAGTGGTCTAAAGTGTTCTACTGGTCAGCATTTATCCGACCTGGCATTTTGTTTCAGCTAGGCCTACTGTAGCGTGTCTAAATTCATGGTGAATTATGAATAGGTCTCTCGATCACTGCAGCATTGCAAGTCTCGTCTTTCTGTCAACATGTTTTCAATTCTTCTCTTGCCTCTACTTTAGAGACGCCACAGGATTTCACTGAAATGTTTTGCCTGGTATTTAGAGGGCTGTTTAGTATTCAGATGGACCTTCCTCCACCCCTAGTCAGTTCTGCTTTCTCCTCTTGTCTGTCTTCATGCAGAGTGAGCACCTGTTCTGTACCACAACCTAAACTGAGTGATTGTGGTTGTAAAGGTAGCATTGGTCTCAATTAGCTGTGTGTGTGTGTTAGTGTGTGTGTTAGTGTGTGTGTGTGTGTGTTAGTGTGTGTGAGTGGGCATGTATAAGCCTCTATGTGTAAGCGCTAGTGTGTGTAAGTGTGCATGTGTGCATGTGTGAGCGAGTGTATGCGATTATCCACCACCAGTAATCTGGTGACAATTCGCCCAATTAGCTTTCTGCCATTATGATCATTTCTGAATCATTTCAGTGGCATTGCCTCACGCATCAGCATAATGGTGTAGCCAATGGGGCCTTTTGTATGTAAATGAAAAAGTTCTCTCAGTGTACTATGCCAACAGCATGGTAATCCGTTTTTGTGTGTCTGGGTTGTTGCGAAATATCTTCATCGTGTCTAGATGCCGGTGAGAAAAATAATGCTAAAAGCTCGTAAATGCAGTTTTACTAGTTCTACTCTTTGTACGACTGGCTACATGACGAGCCTCGGCAGCAGTGGTTACAAGTACTACGGGCTCACGGACAGAACAAACTGTTCACAACCAGAAGGAATATCACGCCGAAGATAGGGCCTTTCTGTGGCAGGGAACACAACAACACTATCAGCCTCGACAGAGGACGACAATGAAGAGAGCTGATAAAAAAGAGCGATGGGAAATTGAGTAAGTGAGAGGGAGAGAGAGAGAGAGAGAGAGAGGGAGAGGGAGAGAGCGAGGAGGGAGGGAGGGAGGGAGGGAGGGAGGGAGGGAGGAAAAGAGGGGGGAAGAGAGGGAGGGAGGGGAATAAAGCAAGAGAGGAATAGAGGGAGAGAGGGAAATAAAGCAAGAGAGGAATAGAGGGAGAGAGGGAGAGAGGCTTCTGTGGCAGGTGAAGATATGGGATTGTTTAGAGAAATGGAGGCTTTACATTGACATTTAGTCATTTAGCAGACGCTCTTATCCAGAGCGACTTACAGTAAGTACAGGGAAATTCCCCCCCGAGGCAAATAGGGTGAAGTGCCTTGCCCAAGGACACAACGTCATTTGGCATGGCCGGGAATCGAACCAGTGACCTTCTGATTACTAACCTGATTCTCTAACCGCTCAGCCACCTGACTCCCTCCTTGACGCTTTATCGACAGTGGTTTTGCCACCCAGCCTTGTGCAGGCTCAGTTCTTTCCTCGAATGCCCATTCTTCCTGGTTCTCCAAGCATCCATCAGCTGCCACGTATATATTATTTACGTTTGTTCAGGGCCATACAAATTTGATCCCGAGTGGAGTCCTTCCTACCCTGAACCCTTTTCAACCGTCTAAAAATGATCTGGAAAGGATTCTGACTTTTGGGCTCCACTGTATCGACTACCAATACCCTGATGGAGTTATGTTGCACTGCAAGCTCATTTCGTTAGGAGGGACCTGATAACACTAGTCTGAAATAGGGCCCCAGCTAATGACATTTCCCCCCCATCTCATACAACCTTGGGTTGAAGGAGGCAATTACACCGCCAGGCCTCCACCTCTCCATCACTCGGTCGTGATTCAGAGCTCCTGTTGTTTGGAAAGTAGGATATGTCCCATCCTCCAGGTGAAACGACAGAGTCGTCAAAACTTCCTCGGAGCGGGAGGATGAAAACGAGCACTCAGTCATCCGTCAACACTCCCGACCCAGGCTGAACGTTTTAAACGTTGCTGTTTATAACCCTGCTGTATAGGTTTGACAGGGATACCAAAGTCAACCTGTCGGATTTACTTGGAGGGAGTGCGTTGTCAGAGTTTGCGTACTTACTACCAGTTGACGGAATAAAACCGTTTCAGATGGAAAACAGGTAGAACATGGACCAAAGTTTATACTCTGGGGAATTTCCATTCCATTTTCATGGCATTCGATGAATACAAATTAGAATTTGTCCCACTGGATCGCGGAATACAGTCGGACGATGAAAAGCTGCTGCTGAAGATTTATTAAAGTGAGAAATTATAATTTTTTAAGAGATGCCTTAAAATTGCCTGGTCCCGTCACGCACCAACTAATTTCTCTGACTGGAACGTGTATTTTAAAATTATATGATAAATAATAAAATAAAAACTGGCACACTTTCTTTTGTTAAATTATCGATTGTTCCCATTTCAAAACCACACTGCTGAACATACACGTTACTGTAGTAAGAGCCAAAACGCTTAGACACTGAAGATCACACATCAGACGGACTTGTCAATAAATGTAAAAAACGATGGAAATTATCAAAAAGCTATCTCTCAAAAGAATATCTGCAGAATAAATCACAGTGCACAAGGTATTGTATCCCCAAAGGCAATCATTTCCCTTTCTTCTCAGGCAGCCTACATCATGTTATTATTTGATGCAATCTTTCAAACAATTAAAAACTGCACTTATCATCATTAATCATTTTGCCAGCAACATCACCGCAGGTGTGGATTTTCGCAAGAATGCATCACACACAGAAATTAAAGAACTGAATGAAGTTGTCACACAGACACATTGGGTAAAACTGAAAATGAATCAAGATAGTAATCAACGGTAAATGATGCAGTTGTTTCTGTTTCTGAAAATCGGAATGCTTTGCCTTATTAATCAAGAATCATAAAATCATTTTGCCAACACAGGAAACAGAAACAGCAAAAGACAAGCTAGACCAATCAAAAGACGTTACAGTGCAACGATCCTTCTGGGGCTCCCTGGATAAGTGTGCGTACCATGATGCCCCACCACAGCTGCCTGGGTTCGAATCCAGCCCTGGCCATTTGCTGCATTCTGTCTCTCTCTGTCTCTCTCTTCTCTGTCTCTCTCTCTGTCTCTCTCTCTGTCTCTCTCTCTGTCTCTCTCTCTGTCTCTCTGTCTTGGTCCATCTTTATTTATCAACCTCACGATGAGGTTGTCAAAGCCCAGCCCTGGAGGACATCACTAGCGGCTATCTTGGTCCCCTTGTGCAGAAGCTGCCAGATCATTAGCACCATGTATCCACCCAGAGCCTCACCAGGGAAGATCCAGCCCAGTAATAATTGCCCTGATGAGGAGCTGATATGCCATTTGCACTCAATTACACTGTGTGACACAGACCACCAATGAGACAAGCACAAGCGCCAGGTTGGTAACTGCCTTTAAATGCCAGTGAATACTTTGTTGTCTGGGAAATGACTCCATCGCGTCGGGGGGAAGATGCACGACAACAACTAGCAGATTACAGTAATGGTAAGTAAGTACAACGCAAATAACTCGCTTACAGTTAATGTCTCTGGTCACTGTCTTGTCTGCGGTACGTGGAGCCAGTGTAAGCCTTTCAAGACATTGCATTTACAAAAGTTTGAAGCGTGTTTATATCATGGCTAACACACTACCTGGCAAAAAGTATGTGGACACCTGACGACACGCCTATGAGCGTGTTAGACCCTGTCTGAAAACCATGGGGGTTGAGATGGTGCAGGCCCTCATTTTAGGTCACACCAGCTGCCCCCCTCTTCTGGGAAGGATGCCCACAAGATATTGTCCTCTATGCACAAAGTGAGATCCATACAGAAATGTTTTGTCAAGTCTGGTGTGAAAAAACTGGACTGGTCTGCACAGATCCCTAACCTAAGCACCATTAAACACATTTGGGGTGAATTCCAACACCATCTGCAAGCCAGGTCTAATTACCCAGCATCAATACTCAACCTACCAAGGCTCATGTGGCTTAAAGTCCTTGTTAAATGTTCCACTGTCTATTGGTGTATAGAGACATAGTGGAACCAATTCCATCTTAATGCCCATCCTTTTGTAATGAAAGGTTCAAGAAGAAGGTGTCTATATACTGAGCAGTGTCTACATACTATTACGATACATACTACGATTTTGATACCATTGAAAATATCCCAGACGGTTGCTTGCAAAACAGATTTATACATTTAATAGACAACTGCTTGCAAATATCCTCAAATGAGCAACATCATATTAGTGGCTTCCCATTGAAAATAGAATTCAAGTGTAGAGGTGTACAAGGCAACCTTAAGTGCGCTATCCAGACATAGGCTATTCAAATTAAATTTCAATAAAAAAAACACACTGGTAGCAGTGGAGGCAGGCAAAATGGTGCGCAGTGCTACATCTCGTGCATTTGTTTGAGCTTTGTGTGCTTTTAATTGGGCAAAATAAAACTGTAATCAGCATGAAGAAGCAAATACTCTACCGGCTGCTGTCAGAAGAATGACTTAGCCTGAGGTGGTCCACTTTCAAACGGTTGGAGCAATTTGTTTCACTTACCTAGAAAGAACAACAAAAGAAAGAGAAATGCATCACGCTAGGAATTCAAAGTATGAACGGCATAAGCGGGACAAAAAAATCAACATTAAAATCCCTCATATTCATCAGGGGTAGCAGAGAACAAGGTGAGCAGAAACCTCAAACGTGCGGATTTAAGTTAATTTCACACGTACAGTCTCCAAAGACTTGCAATTCACTGGAAATATGCGTCCATGTTGACGACCTGAGTACAAATGAACTTAAATGAATGACAAACCGATAAATACTTTGGATTTTTCTTTTTTATAATTGAAAATTGTGCGGAGTTAGAGCAAAACATACATGGGTGATTGGTCAGTGACAAGTCAAGAATGCTTTCCTGGTTGGAGGCATGATCATTATAGCTCATGTGAGCTACAAGTCTCACATATTTTTCATGCCATAACATCTCGCTGTGCAGACACAAACGTGTGTCTGCCTGATTTGCATGCAGGCTGAGTGTCCAGTGTTCGTCCTGCAGGAATTGTCTGTGAAAATGGTCTCTGCTATCGAAGGAGAAAGGCTTTGCAACACTGAATGCCACACAAATGACTGCACATACTGGTGTTACCCTAATAAGATGCTTCTCTCTACATCGAAGGGTTTCTTCAAAAGAAAATATGGAATTATTATTCAAAGGCATCCCTAAAAAAAGATTTAAACATATTATATATTTTTTTTTAAGTAGCACATGTAGCCTGTGTCTGGTGTTTTAGCAGACTGATGCAGTGGTACATTTACATTTTGTCATTTAGCAGACGCTCTTATCCAGAGCGACTTACAGTAAGTACAGGGACATTCCCCCGAGGCAAGTAGGGTGAAGTGCCTTGCCCAAGGACACAACGTCAGTTTGCATGACCGGGAATCGAACTGGCAACCTTCGGATTACTAGCCCGATTCCCTCACCGCTCAGCCACCTGACGGGAGAGGTTACACTTCACCTGTTACATGTCATTTTACAGTCATCTTCTCACGTGTCTCCCTTGGGCTCTCTAATCTACTTGTCAGTTTTGTCGAACGTGTCTCATCTCCTCTAGGTCCACACATCACCCGGCAGCGAGTTACGCCGAGGTCAGCTTGAGGTAAAAGCATATTTTATGCAAACCATTTACATATAAGGGCTGATGAACAAGGAGTGGGTGGTGTTGTGGGTGGTGTTGTGTGTAATGGGATGTTTGCAACACCGACTGTACCTTGTGGGCTGGTGGTGGGGAAGGCGGGTAGAGCTGCATTGTCATACTTTTCTACTGACCTTAAACGTTGTTAATATTTTAAATGTTGCGTATGTTACAGAAAATATTCTTTTGAATGGTGAACGTCATGGTTAATAGGGTGTTTCAGCACTAGACATCATGCATTAAAATTCACATCCATCTGGGCGGGGTGAAATGATTTGAATAATAATGGTGAATAATGTTTATGCTTAACAGAACTTGAACATATGTTCCATTACAGGTCTCCAGAATGATGCGATACCTCATTAGCATAGACAATTTATAGCGCAAACTAACATGACAAAGTAAATATTGACTTTGGGCCCATTTTTTTTTACCACGTTTACCTCTGAAACCAAATGTAAGGATTTTTACCTCAGCAATGATTCAATGCTTCGTTTTTTGCGTTGAATATGTATCTCAGGAACAAGTAGATTATACAGTGTTGTACAGAAAACTACAGGGAGGGAAAATAGAAGACGGCATATGACTCACAACAAATAGAAGCTGAAAAACTGAGATTCAGATGCATTCAAACCGCAGAAAACTGAAATCCACATTCGAAATCCCCTTAACGAGTCATCGCACTTTATTCATGGCCAGAGACAAAGGCCTTGGTACAAAATAAACAACCCTGCCAAAAATTGCCCGTCTCGTATTAAGTCACAGAACCAACTCCCCTCAAGGCTTCCTCTGATGTTTGGATCAAAAGAGTTCGGTTCCAAGGACATACCTTTGTGGCATAGATGTACAGCACCCGGTGATTGTAAAAGACTTTCAGGGCCACCACTGGCAGACAGATCACAAATACAATGCATATTGGCCTCATTACATAGATCTCTGTTGAAAGGAGTCTGAAAATTAATTTCATGCCTGATTTAAAACACCCCAGCGGTTGACTGCACCTATGGCTGATATTGTAAACATACGCCCTCTTAATCTGGGGCCTGAATCTTTCTCCCTCCCCGCAAGGAGAGAAAAAAAGGAATTCAAAGGAAACTTGGAATCCAGGTGCTAAGCCGGCTTGCAGCTTGATCCTGATGAGCTGTTCCCGGCTGACCATTTGTCATCTTGTGGTGTAGAGATTGGAGTCACCTACCTTGTCGAGGAGCTACAGAGACCAGTTCGCTCACAATCTACATATTTGCAGAAGTGCGGGAGGGGGGTTGGGGTCCAATGTAAAAACTGCATTGCAGTTGAACTACGAAGAAGATAACCCTGGTTGTTGTGTTAAAAACTAGTATTTGCTTGGCATCCTTTTAGAGGGTTCCGCAACTCAATTTAATTCAAATGAAGTCTGTGTTTTTAAAGAGCAGATGGGAGCCCAGACTGGTGAGGTTATGAAAGCGTCTTGAAGTTATTGATATCACAAAGAAACTCTGCCACGCAAGCTTGATGTTTTACTCAGCGATAGACAACAAAGTTTGACGGTGCAGTTTATGTGGTGCCAACGTGGGTGTTCCACACTCACTTTAGAAAAGTTTCAGCGAGTAAAATCTAATCAGAGCAAATATACTTTTAAATTGGCCAGTCTTACCCTATGAACTTTAATAGGACATACACCTCTTAGTTTAAGGCGAAGGTGGTCTTATAATTTAAGGGAAGATCCATTAGTGTCCCAAAGATACTAGATTACATACATTCTCAATGATAGGTCTCTGATGAAGCCATTTTTGTTTATTGATGAATACATCGTCACAAGTACAATCATCACCAGTTTTTTTAAATATGCTTTTTATATATAACCTCCATGCTACAACTCAATTTGTTGACCATCAAGCAACACAATTTTTACTGTTCTTTCTCTTGTCTTGCATGAATGACACAATCATATTCCGTCGCTTAAAAAAAAATCTATATAGCTTCAACATCTAAACTGCATTCAGCAAAGCATTAATGTGACAAATGTTTGTCATGTGTGTCATTGTTTTCTAAAAAGACAATCTGAAGGAACACTCTCCACCTAAGCCAAATGCTGTCTAAGGTATGATATTTTACCCTCTCCCTTGCTACTTCTGTGTGACATTTCAGTAAGATAGGTTTCTGAATGTGGGGCTCAATAAGGACTGTCTGGGAACAGCCAGCCTGCTACTGGCTTGGAAAAGATTATTTGACCACACTATTTTTGTACATGGAGAAAACCCAATAACAAAAAAACAAGTTTGAGTCAAACTGTATGAAGGCATGAATGTAATATCTCAAATCAGACTTTCCCATTGCTATTCATGTCAGGATGTACAACAACAGGTATTTTACTAATTTGACCAAACCCGAGCAGACCATATCTACGTTACAACCCGTCCTTAGCTTAGGTGTTACCTGCATGTAGCCCCGGACCACCATGACTAAAGGAAGCTCAAAGTTCACAGACTGATTACATCACGTGCTTGTATCTCCAACAAAAAAATTCCATTGTGTTTTCAATTGCACTCCCACAGTTTGTTTGATGCGACTTGATGTTGGATCCCCTCAAGGAAGCCAAATTAACTTCAATTAAGAACTATTAGGCTTGGATGTGCAATTGCTCTATACAAATTAAAAGGCAATTTCACAAAGAGAACCAGCAGGCTTACAATGTGCACATTCATATATTGAGTGTGCCTTCCCTTGTTTGTGCTGTTTTTCTTCCAAGAACTGGTGATTCTCCAAAACCAATAGCTGCTTTTGGCGTTTCCTTCATGGCGTTTCCTTCGCGTCTGCAAGGTCATACTTTAAATTTGCTTTGTTGGTCTTTGTGATTGAACTATTATTATGGAGCTTTTGAATTTGTGTTTTCTTTCTCCCTAACATTTCCATAGAGTCATTGTAACATGATGGTGGTCAAACCTATATTGTGGACTATATTCAAGAACAACTGAACAAGGAGTGTAATTACAATCCTCGTGGTTTAAGCTGTACTGTTAATTAACAGAGGGTATGGAAATAAAGAGTAAGCCTGCAAATCATCTCAATGGATATAAACAATCTATGTGACATTTAAACAGGTTATATGTCACCTTTTTATAGAATATTTCTAGAGCAAGTTTGGTGATGGATTAGTGGTGGAAGTCGACGGAATCTGATGCCAATTTACTCTCTGAAATGTCCTTCCGAACAAAATGAGATCATTTCTCAAATAGCACTGAGCTTACGGTTACTTGGAGGCTGTAGACGGTTTCTCACAGAAAAAAATAAAAAAGAAGAGTTTTTCAAAGACGGTTTCTTTTTCTCATAGTCTCTCCTATTCCCACCTTCTAACTTCCTTTTTGTGTGAACGTTATAAGATGCTGAGGGGGCTTGTAACTGGATGGAGCTTCGTAAGTGAAAATCCAGAGGTAGGTAGGACATCTCCACAGAACCCGCTTCTTGAGACTGGAAAGTGAGGCAGAGATTTAACGATACCTCAGCAACCACAGAAAAAAAAAGTCAAGTCAATTTCACAGATAGATTACAAACACATGCACCCTGCCTTACACATTATGTAGACTTTACGGTGCCTTGCTCATCGCCTACCGCACCGAAAAAGCCTTGAAACCGAAAGCCCAGACATAAAACTAACAAATGCAGTTTCTGGGCTGGATAAATCTGTTGGTTTCTAGCTTCTTTCGCTACCTAGAGAGACTTCTGACCTTCTGGCTTGTGTTCTAGAAGCCGAGTGCCAGTTTCACCACAGGAGCCTGCCAACAAACCAGGGAGGTGACTGAGCCCCTGGATTTGAAAACCTGGCTTTCTTCCTCAACACTGCAACGTCTCATAATCCCTCTTCCCAGGGTGCATTGCAAGAGCAAGCCTCCGGCAAAAGTAGTGTGTTGGCTCCAAACAATGTCACCAACAGAACAGATATCATCAGCTAATCAACTGTAGCACTGTGGTTTCTGGAGTCGTCCTTGTATCAGCTAGAAAATTTGAATTTTAAGCCTTGATATGGTGCACTACAAAAACAGCTGGTGGAATATATTATGTTTGCATGTAGTAACTCTTTTTCTGAATCAATCTTTCTATAGTCTCTGGGTGTGCATTATAAAATGGATGGCAGGTCATGTAGGTAATTGGATTTGACATTTTCCAAATCCTTCAGTCAATAGATTTGGCTCCCATACAGAGAGAGGTGATACAAGACATTGTAAAGCAAACTTTAAATCATTTCAAGTGTTTCCTTTTTTATCCATTTAGTTATAGTTGTCATTTGTAATGTCAAACATTAAATATAATTGAATAGGTTATCTATTATTAGCGGAAAACAAGTTCTGAAAACAATTTGACATTTAGAGATCTGAATATGTGAATCCCTCTGCTGTCTACTGATTGAATGATCCTTAATAATGTGTTCTGTTTTTATTGCCAGTGAGCTTCCACACTTGGCTCGTGTCACTGCAAGAAATGAAAGCACTCATGAAGAAAAAAATAAGTATATATACAATTTGTAAAATAATGGAAATGTCAGGAAAGTGATTATGAGAAGTGATTCACCCCTGGTTCTATTACAGAACTACTCAGCTCTGCCGCATTTCTTTGAACATTTTGTGTAAGTATTACTTTTGTCTCATGGTACTCAAGGTTCTTTTCTTTGTTTTTCTAGATGCAGGAAATGACCCAGGCTGGATCCGAACCTGGGCCCCTGGAGTAAGGCCTTAACCTATGTGGTTCACGCTCTACCCACTGAGCCACTGGGGTGTCCCAAGTATTCAAGATGCTACCACACGGTCAATCGTTTAAGTCCATCATTCCATCCACTACAGTCATTCACACACTGCAGCTTGGAGTGACCTTGCACATGCCTTCAGCGTCAACTACATTGTAAGGTAGCATCCACAATAATCATTGGCTTTGTGATTGGAGCACAATATTACTTTTCCAATTTCGGCTTCAAACTGAGTATAATAACCACATCCAGCCAATTATCTGCGTTTTGTCGTACTATGTATTCTTTTAGAATTTCTATAGTTTCTATTGTCAAGATACTTTTGTCTCAGTTAGAACTTATTTTCTTTGGCAATTATTTTGTATAAAGAAGTGGCAAAGACAATAACCCTTTAGCTTTAAAACATGTTTGCTTCAACATTTTTGTCACACTCTATTAGTTATGATGACGTTTCTGTGGTTGTGTGAAAACAGAAAAAACAGCTCCAGCATTTGTCTTTCTAGACCTTTCAAAATGACTCCTCTTAGCTCCCTTTCTGTATTTCGTTATTCCGTCTGTGGTCACGCTGGATGATTTAGGCCATTAAACTGGACTGAATAGGATGGTTGCAACTGGTCAGTGAACAACAATCAATGTTCCCAATGCAGTGAGACTCCTGAAAGCAATATGGGAAGTTTCAGTAGCAAGCACTGTGGCTTTACAGGGTTGTACATTTACATTTACATTTAGTCATTTAGCAGACGCTCTTATCCAGAGCGACTTACAGTAAGTACAGGGACATTCCCCTGAGGCAAGTAGGGTGAAGTGCCTTGCCCAAGGACACAACGTCATTTGACACGGCCGGGAATCGAACTGGCAACCTTCTGATTACTAGCCCGCTTCCCTAACCGCTCAGCCACCTGACTCCCCTCTCTTGTACAGAGACTAATGGGGGCCATTTATTTTCTTTATTTGTCTCGAGGCTATTTGCCACCAGGATAACAAAGCCTTGATTATGAGCAACAGTTCACAAGACGACTCTGGTCTCTTCCCTTCTGTCTCCGAGGCCACGTTTAGCTGTCAGACAGAGTCTGAGAAGTGTTCATCTGCTTTAAATCTAATCAATAAGAGATTTATACACCTCATAATGATAGCCGTTTTGACACAATCTTACTTCTGCATCCAGTTTTTCTTTCCTTTGTTAGTGTTCCTTACCTCAGAGCTCATCTGGGGCAAAGCGATTGGAATGCTGATGATTTCATTAAAGGCAGAGATATTTAGTAGGTGCCCTGAACCAATCCAATGCATTTTTTAACAGGCTCCAATCAGTATGACGATGTTTGGGCAAATGGAATTATTTTCTAATATGCTGTGCAGATAACACTCTTCCAAAAAGAATGATCAATAATTAAGCAGAGCTAAATTTCCATATTAATTACTTTTTATTGATCAGATTCAACCCAAGTAATTATCTTGTTAGATGTTTTCCAAGAGATAACCCCTCCTTGTTTCTCCTTTTTTGAAGAGGAGAGAAACAAGACAGTAATTGCAGAGGGTAAAAATCTTAAGCCCTTAAAACATCCACATTTCAGAAGTGCGCGCGAAAACAGAACGGCTTCACTGTAACTTGACACATAACAAACCATTACATAAGGATCTCCTTCTGAAGGTCACTTTAAGGAAAAATCTCAATACTCTTTTTAAGATCTTTATTCAACCAGGCAAGTCTAGAGAAACTCATTCTTATTTACAAGGGCATCCTGGCGATGAATGATCTACCGCGGTCTGTCAAGGGGTTTCTGAGGATATGCTGTGATGTGGGTTTGGGAATTAACTTGTCTAAGACTGGGCTTGTGTTAGCCTGATTGTGGGTCGCTTACTCATCACAGCACTGTGAGAAACATGACACAATTTCAACCTTTTCAAGCCTTGACTGAGTGAGAAATTGTTCTCTGTACTAATCGATCATTCCTTACTTTAAAAAATGAAAGTTTTAACTCAATTTCCCCTTTGAGGTTCACATGGCACTTGCGACAGGAAATGACCTTCAAACCAGTGGGATGATGATGAAAAAAAAAAAAAAAAACTTCAATTATTCATGACACTTTATTCTGCAACATTACCATCTACATTTTTTCTTCTTTTTTTTCCGAGAAAAGGTGGCTAACTATGTTCTTGGATGGCAGTTTATGAACTTGTATTATTCATCAGACTGGGACAATGTCCCCATGCCCACTCTAATGCAGGGAAACCAAGCCAGAGAATGTAATTACATGACAAATATTTTAATATGCACTTGGTGGAGCCCGGACTGCTCAAGCCTACCACCTCTTCCCCTCCCACCAACATACACACACTTTACACAACACACAACACAAACACGACTCGTGTTGTGTGTTAGCAACCTCATTTGGCAGGTTGCACACAACGATGTTAGTGTTTTACCTCCACAGCACAGTAATCTGCCGCTCAACACGATGGAAACAGATTACTGTGCTGGGGAGGTAAGACACTAACTGCTTTACCGTGTTCAAACCGCACTGGGAAGATCAAAAGGGTACAGTGAGGGCTAGCGAGATTTCCTTCCCTTTGGCACGATCAGTCCCATGAGATGGGATTACTCACTTCTGAGTGTGGTATCAAACCCTGGATTACACTTGGATAAAACACGCTTAGGATCACCCACTTCCCTGACTGCCTCCTCAATCTTCCCGGTGCTAAAACGTCAATCCTGATCTAGTCTGGCAGAGTTTCAAGTGAGTGGGCTTCAGAGACGAGACGAGTGCAGTTTCACTTTCTGTGTTGTTCAGCACTCTACACGGTTCCGGGGAGCAATCAACTCAGAACTTTATCATCAACCTTAGTCGAGTAAATTGGAATTCACTAGATCTCCGAAAACACGCTGGGAGGTAAGAAAATAACACAAGCAACACGTTTGTGTCTTTGCGTAGCCGTTTAGCAAGCATCGGATAGCTCCCGAAAAGAGCAGAGCTGTGTCAGCCTCACTGCGCAAACAAACCCGCCTAAAAACCCGGCCTCGGAATCCCACAGGCCTCGATACAGAACAACAAACAACCGTTGCTTCAACTCTGCCCTGAGCAGCCCTGGATGATGACTCCAGGGTCCCTTGGATAGGGAGCGGTCGACCTGATAAGATTCATCTTTGGTGTCATTACTCTGATCATGACAATAATAATAACAGCAGTAATATGGTTTTATGATCATCCCCTCATCCTCCCATCTGCCCTGCTTCTCCTCGGGTACTGGCGCTGGGAGTGACTCCATATGAACTCTCTCCCTTCCGCCATCTGCTCTCTCTCCACTAATCCCTCGTTCATTATCTGTCTTTGTTTTTCCACCTCGCTCGCCCACCCTGTCTCTCTATTGCGCCTCTTTATTTCTCTATTTCAAACGCCCCTCTTCTCCCTTCACACGTAATGGGCCTGCATCTCGTTTATCTTTTCCCAGTTCTGGAAGCCGAGAGCGTCAATGCTACCCTTGGCCAAGCACGACTATTGAGTCTCTGCATTATGATATAGTCTCCTGTGTGGAGATGTGCAGAATGAAAAACCACCTACTTCTGTAACGCTTCAAAAATCCAACACACCGAATTGAACTTTGAACTCTGAAGCATGGCCGATCTTCCTCAAGTAAATCGATAGCCTTCACCACTAAATTACGTACCGCAGGTCAATGTGTTCGCTCTATTAAAGCTGAAGATCTCAATCAGTCCGAGATGAGAAACTAAGCAAACACAATGAGAGAAGTAAACCAAATAATGCTGCAGCTGAAAAACCTAAATTTAAATAATGTAAAAAACTATCTAAATGTAAAAAAAAAAAAAAAAAAAGTGATTTGGGAGTTTCCGAATCAAACACCCGAAGTATCCATCCCTTGTTGTAATATATTGTTTGTTCACAAACTACTGTTTTTCCCAAAGTTATGTTAATATCCTACATGTTTAATGGAGACTAGCTGTGTTAACACAGCCTGCACTTGACTACAATGTTTCCTCTTCAACAACTGAGCACAGAGAGTACATTTTTAATGAGCAAATCACAAGGGAAACTGCTCAAATCACAACACTAGCCATGGATGGCAAACCGCAACTACAATGTCTCTATTAAGGCCAGGTGATGCGCGTGCTGCATTCCAAACATCGAACGTGAGCAAACGTCTTTAATGAGAGTGGAAGAGGAGCGTCCGGCTTTATTGACAGTTGAAACGATTTGTGTTCCCAGTCCACAACAGCTGAGAGGGAGGGGAAGAGTATGGATGGAAACATCCAACAAGAGAAACTTTGCCATTTGTAGGACACTGATATATTTAACAGATAATCAGAATTATTTAGTTTAAACAAGCAGAATAACGTTAAATAGTTAAATCTATATCCCTGTTGTGGCCTTAATGTTGAAGAGGAATTTAAGAAACACATTTTTTGTTTCAATAAAGTAACATTCAAACTGAAACATGTCAAGGTGGCTGGTCTGTACCCTTGAAAAATGTCTGGAAAACAAAACTTGACATTAGCCACCTAACCTACTTCCATGAACGTTTCACGAAACAAATATTAACTAGATGAGGTGTGAAGGGGTTGGACTCAAGTGGCTCTGAAGCCTCTGTTCAGTTAGCAGGACGTCCCTGAGGGAGACACACACACACACACACACAAGGTGAAGCGAGATGACAGAGAGTGATTTTCCTTCATCTGCCAAGTGCATGGACGTCACCATGGAGACCAGGCTAGCCTTCAACGCGCGGGTTTACAAAGACTGAGAACACAGAGAGAAGGGGGGGGGTACCCTGGGGTGTTGCACGTTCGAGGGCAAGGCGGATGTATCTTCCAGCTCCACGTGTTTAAATATGTATGCGGGGAACTGTGTACACGTGTGTGCGTGTCATATCCTCTACAGGACTTTCAGAGCAGTGAGGTTTAGGTGTCGATTGTCATAGGTGCTGTAAAGATACCCTGCATCTGTTGGTATTATGTGTCATACACTCAGTGTGATAAAACATGTTTATATCCATAACGTACAGCACAATTGCCTTATAATCTTTTTTTTGATAGAGCTAGACTATATTTGCCTACCTCAGTAACAGATGTGGAGGTAAAAAGAAGGGTTAATATAAAAAAGGACTAGTATTTTTGAATGATCAAATAGTGGAAGTACATTCCTTTTCCAGAACATACTGGAATTGCTTTCCTCTCCACAGCAGTCTCTCACATTTACTTAGCCTCCGACCTAGTTCCTCAATGCACCAAGAAGAACGATTCACAGCGTGAGTTCTCAAGGATCCACTGTGTCCCACACGTTTTTTCCTCAAATGCAATTTCTACACCATCAAATATTCCAAGTTGTCTCTGGGCTGAATCACTTGAAAGCAAAAAAAAAAACTGTCGTCATTGAGCTCTTTTCTCTCTCAGTAAAAGCCTGAGAGCCTTCCGGGCTGAGACCCTCTACAGAGTATCCTGTGCCCCCAACGGAAATGGAATAGACGGTAGCTTTGTGCATTATTAAACGCCTTTGAACCTGATGTCATTGCATAAAGGAGGGGAGGGGCAGTTGGTGGCTGTCAGACAAGGTTTGGAGAGGGTCGTTGATGTGAACACCAACCGTACAGTTTGCGCTAAACAGATGCATTGACGGGCAGACAGAGATAACCCTGTACTTCTTGTTTACAAATCATTATCATAACTGTATCCGGAAATGTTCAACAGCCGGCTCACTGGAGAGCCTGATGGTAAGGATTAAGTTGAAATCACATGGATGAGTTCAGGACTAAAGCAAGCGTGAAGTCGCTTCATTCAGTAAATACGTCAGAATCACATCAAAACTCAAAGCGCCCCCAAACTATAAAGCAGATTGACGAAATACTGTAGCACCCAAACAATGTCCTTAAGGTTGTGTAGCACATAGCTGTTGTGCGTTTCGGTGTCACTAATCTTACACTTAATCCCATAGCATAAGTGACATAGGCACAAGTAATAGAGACCTACACTGAATGTTGCAGTCTGTTGTCAAACACACCCAATGCACATTAACACATTGAAAATGCTGCTTTTCTACATTGAGGCAAAAAAAAAAGATGCTGACTATGCACACATAGAAAGAAATACTTGCAATCTAAAAGCAGTCAATCAAAATCTCTTAAAGTTATGCATTTCTTCACCCCAGGAGCATATCTACACCTTATTCCTAAATGTATATAGAAATTTGATGTAAATTGCTAAATTGTACTTTCGTCGAAAAGCTGGAATCCCTGTCCGATTCTCTCTCTCCCCCCTCATACTAATCATCAAAAAGCTGACAAACCTTAAAGTTCAACAATCCTACACTGAGTAAACAGAGAGAACGGAAGCCGTGTCATCACTTGTGGAAGCAAATTAACTAGCAGTACCTAACCTTAAAATCTCATACATTTTTCCCGTAGGCCTAAGGATTAAAATTAATCGGCCAAAAAGAGACTGTTTTAACACAGGCTTAGGCCCTTAATACATTTTGTTGTAAAAGCTACTTTTCTTTAAGTAGGTTGGGCCGTTACCTTGAAGCACATACGTGCCTACAGCAAGTAAAAGGCAAACAGATCGCTAGCTTTTAGAAGAATGGAAATCCAATTCGGGCACATGCCTTCGACATCTCCACTGGCTACACTTGCGCTGTCAGTTTAATCATCTGAACTGATTACGGACATGCCTTCTAAAAGAGCTCAGCTTTACAGACAAAAGGATTAAAAACGTAAGCCTGGGCTAAACACAGATTTTAATATGTCACGTTTACTAAATTGGTATGGGAATCCCTTAGGAACCGGAAGTCTTAAAAGTCACTTTCATAGGTGACTTTGGACAACAACTGACTTCAGCTCTCCATGGTAATACATCTCCAGTATGTATATTATACACATCTCGGACAAATGGCTACAATGCATGTTTGAAATGTCACAACTTGGATTCAACATTAATTAGTATGTAGAATATCATCAATAAATATGAAAGTTTTCATCTGTTAATCTGAGAGTGCTGATATAACATACAGTAGACTATAGACAGGCTTTCCTGTTTCTAATACCCAGCGGACCAGAGCTCACAGTTCAATGTTTTCAGAACTCTGCCCCAAGCAGATAACCGAGTTTGGTACGGTAAATATACAGGAAGAAGTGCGTGGAGGGGGTTGATGGCTGTAGATAACGCTTCAAGATCTCATGCACACACAAGACAGCATCCATACACTCTATTTTCCATGACATACTTGCTGAAGGGGGGAGGGAGTAATCTGATTTGGAAGTGAGCCGCGTGTTGCGTTTCATTCGCGTTAGCGCCCCTGGCTACTGTGAGTGGTGTGTCAGTTGCAAAAGATAAAACGCTGGCATATTTCGTCAGGGTTGGTACCTTACCACAGGAAAAGCAAAACCTACCTGCAACATCTTTCTAAATCATCAAATGTTCCCCGTGAAAGAGGGGAGCATGTGTAATACCTGCCAACCTCATGTGAATGAGACCTGTGACTGGATCGCACAGTCATTTCTGTTGACGAGACTTATCATATCATCGCTTAACGAAATCAGCTCATAAACAGCACTAGGCTCAACACTAGACTACAAATTCACGGTGTATAGTTGTGATCTGTGGGCTTCAGTACAGTGCAGTTAGCCTTTTTCCTCCATGGCTTTAATAATGGATGTCTTTGTAATACACAAGCCCTAACACTGTGCCAGTTCATGCTTCTGGCCCCAATCACAGATGCTTGGAGGGTTAGCCTAGTAAATGCGTGCCCTTGCCAAAACTGCAAATCTTTGTTTCCAGCTTTAGGAAGACACAAACAGAAGCTGGAAATGGGGATCCCCCTCAATTCCACTCTCATTCTTGGGTTGCAGGTTTTGAGGGGTTTATAATGTACAAAAGATATCTCCTTTCTCCCTGGGATGGGTGTACAAGCAAAGCAATGACAGTGAGAAGGTTTCGGCAGTGTGTGTGTGTGTGTGTGTTGGGGGGGGGGGGTAGAGTTCGGAGGGGAGAACACATTTTCCCGGGGGGAACGGCAATGCTTTTAATTTGGGCTGCGCTGAGATTTCTGTGAAAACAGCCTGCTGTTTTGGCCTTGTCACATCAAGCCCATTTTCATCTCGGTTCTGACAGGGATGCCTCTTGGTGGGCCTGGTAAACCAAAACTAAGCGGTGAAACTGCCATCGGTCTCACTACACAAGTGTTTGTTTAGCTCCGATTCCACTGCTGCACTGACATGTCTCACTGTCTAATAAGAACATCATTCCTGTGGGATTTAAGTATCTTTGTGAGGGAAATGCAAGCGGTAAAACCATGGCAAAAGAACCCTTTATAACCCACATGTTTACTACGAGAGAATTGATGCCATGGACCAAAAGCTCCTGTGTAATAAAAACCAATCTCTTGAAGGTGTGCTAGGACCAAGTAAGGTGGCCTGTTCACGGTGAATAGGCAATACATACCGGAGAATCACACTATTAAAAGTGATGCTGCAAGCTTTTGTTCAGAGACATCATTTCCATTTGCGGGGAGTGAAGCTTGTACACAGCGTGCATTTGTACTAGTACTTGCAAGTTCCGTCAAGGGAAAATAACTGTCAGGATCGTCTTTATTCTTACTTTAGTGGAGCAATACCAAAGTCTGTCAAAAGAATCGCTTCACAAGACAATAGACCTGAAGTGTTTTCCCACATTACTGTCAATAAAATGTAAGCTCACACACCAAAGAATATTACTATGCATTTGTTCAGTAACTGAAGCACACAATGGGTGTACATACATAAGTAAAGACAGCCTTGCTTCTGTCTGGTGGGGGAGACATTGCTTCTATTCATGTCTGTTACACAAAACATTTTATAAGTTACTTTGTTTGATGCCTGTTTGCCAGTATCTATTGATTGGCAGTCAGGCTTGTATTTCTGATAGCGTGTGTGTGTGTGTGTGAGAGAGAGAGCGAGACAGAGAGAGAGAGAGAGAGAGAAAGAGAGACATACAGAGAGAAAGAGAGAGAGAGAGAAAAGAAAATCATTACTACTGCAAAGGATGTTTCTTTGTTGTGTTTGTTCCAGCTTTACAAGCAAACAAAACAACACATTTGTATTTTGGGACAATGGCAGCAAATACACAACTCACAGTGACTAGATCCTCCAAGTTGCCCGTCTACTTTTCTTAATAAACATAGGGAACTGAATTTGTCATCTTTAATTTGAATTTCTCTACAGGCCTTTTAATTCCTTGTATGCATCTACAGACGTTCCAAAACCGAATCAGAGCCCCAAAACTTAAGACTTCGCGTTGTGAGGGCCACTCATAAATCCAGAATCACTGCCAGGTCATTATTATGGATGGTGTGATCTCTACTAAACTTTTCAGTAACGCCCTCAAGGCAAACTAAGGTGGGGAAAAAAGTTTGACATCGCCTAGCGTTCTGGCAGCCTTACACACCCCACCAGGTATATCCTGTCAGCAGCGAAGGAAACGTCTGCCTCAGTCAACACACACAGAGGTCACGTCCCTCGGTTGAACAACAGACACCGGCGTTGATAAACACCTGCATTATTCCAGAACAATAATAAATAATAAAAACAGTATATTCCTCCGCCTTAGGTTTAATCTCTTCAACTGGGGCTTTGAAGTCTAATCAGAATTGGCAATGCATCTTCACCTCAGTCCGCTAAGGTCGACCTCAGCATTCCGTCGAGGAAGAACAGCACTTACGGCACTCAAGGTGTAATTGTCTTGGGGAGCAGTGCTCTGTCATATTGGGTCATTCGTTAAAACGTATTGGGTAATTCAAAATATATGGCCCTAATTTAATCCTTTCCCAGGCAAAGTCTGGGCGCCGACCTCATTTACAGAAGGGAACTCGAGGATAGAAAACACTGGCTCTACATCAAATAGGGAGTGTAAGGTGTCCGGCAAGATTGATTCAAACCTGAGCGTAATAACACACGCCTCAGCCTCGCAGGCAGAGGTTGGCGTCTGGCCTATCAGCCACCGACTGACCGATAATTACACGTTTGTAATTACCTCTGCCTGGTAACAGATCGGAAGTTATGTTGGTCAAACTGAAATGCGTGCCTCGCGTTTGCACACCACCAGTCGAGTCATTTAGCAGACGCTCTTATCCAGAGCGACTTACAGTAAGTACAGGGACATTCCCCCCGAGGCAAGTAGGGTGAAGTGTCTTGCCCAAGGACACAACATCAGTTGGCATGACCGGGAATCGAACTGGAAACCTTCGGATTACTAGCCCGATTCCCACACCGCTCAGCCACCTGACATTTGAATATCTACAATTTTGTGTCGAGGCATGAAGACCTAAGAGTGGTTCTCCTCCAACACACGTTATGAACACAACTACCACAGCAACATACAGTACATTAGCATGCCAAAGTACCCACCACTAGTAATATTCACTAGGAGTGATGATGATATGAAAGAAGGTCAGGACACACAAACGGATTCAATGTAGAAAAATACCTTCCTTACTCTGACACACAAATGCACTTTTGAAGAGGTTGTCTGTCCAAGGACAAGCACACGACTTGGTGTACAGGTTTGTGTGTCCGCATTAAGCACAGCAACTAATTAAATGTTATCCTCCACACCGCCACCAACTCAACTACTGTACATGACATGGGGAAGACACCAACCAATGGGATGAGTTCTGTTCTCAAACAGTTTCGGGGGAGAAAGCTGTTATTCCCCTGAAGACAAGAATATTTCTTTATATCTACTCACAGTAACCGCTTTACAAATGATTCTCATTCATGATGAGGAAGGAAAACGATCGAAGGATGTTCCTTTTGACAAGAGGTACGATTTCAATTAAAGGCACAAAAGAAAAAGTGTTTCAACTGGCCCTGAATTGACTTGACCGTGATGGAAAGAAATCCTTGTCTCTCTTTCAGACAATGGAAATGGAGATGAGAGAGCAGGTCTCCTTACATGTTCCACAGTAGACATCTGTCAAGCAGGCGTGTGCTTGAGTGTGTGTGTGTGTGTGTGTGTGTGTGTGTGTGTGTGTGTGTGTGTTTGTGGGCGTGTGTGTGTGTGCATTTGTGTTGAACGGTCTGTCTGCGAGTCCTGGCACTGTCATTACACACAGAAAGGTCACGCTCAACTAACAAACAATGTACAGTAGGGTACATGTGGAGTTGGCCCTGCTTCGAGAAAATCCTTCTGTGTCTCAGACACAATGGTTAAAGGAAAATGATTGTGCTTTCAACCACAGCTTCAGTCGTCACCAAACAGTTTTCCAACAAAGAGAACACAGCATTGAAATGCTGTGCAAGAAGCTTCGTTTGATTGCTTGGCTCGATGAAATGTCGTCTTATTTGCCTCTGTGTGTGTACTGTGTGAGATACATCTCAATACGCTACGAGCAATAACCAAAGATTGACACAACTCTGGTCTCAGGGACCAAGCTGTCAAATTAATCCCTTGATATTGACCCACATCAAACTGTATAAAAACCAATAAAAGTGGAAGAGTCACCGGATTACAAAGATGACAGTTAACCCTCAAACACACACAAACACAAGCAGTAAGGAACACCTTTGTGTTTTCTTGTGGGGTGAATTAGAACTTTGTATCCGGGAGTGAATCAAATGACTCATTACTCATAGTCATCATTAAAAGAAAAACGTTGTGCTGCCTGCGTTATCCCCTCAAAGGACATTCCACTTGTGTCGAGGAAGAGTACACACATTATGTACTTATTGTTGTTCCGAATCTGTATTTCAGACGGAGGAGGTTGAAGATCTGAACCCGGGTCTGCTAATTATATGTAAATTATTTGGACCAGCAGGGTTCCTTTCATCACTACGTTATGTATTTGTTTACCCGGAGAGCGTCATTCCGAGTAAGGCATTGTGATCTTGATGCTGCGTCTCACCGAGAAGGTGTGTTGATCGAGACAGGGAGATGGAAACGTCTTTGAAGGGAACAAGCCGCTTTCAGACACAGCAGGGCCGCGCGCGATTAACAAGAGCACAGCTCCCAGACCAAAACAGTCAGCTGACAGTCAGATAAGTGGCTTGAGGACGGCAAAGAGAAGAACGGCGAGATAGAAAAGTGAAGGTAATAGAAGCGGTGCTATTACATTCGTTAGCTCGCTTCCCCGTAGCTCCCCATTGCGTTGGATGGTTGAAAAACCTAGGGGAATAGCATTGATTGTCATGCCTGGCACTGTATCAGCTGGGCTATACGCGTTGCATATTAATACCCCAGAATGACATTCAAGGCGATGTGAGAAGAATCGTACACCTTCAGGACCTCAGAGCAACAAATTGCAGGAAACACATAGGCCTATCTGACACACGTCCATTAATATTACGCAGAATTAGTAACACTGTCACTGAACGACGCTTCTGTGAAATGATTCAGGTGTCACATACAATTTCCTTGACATGAAAGGGCTTTCACAGGTAAATATGCAGAGGAAATTTGGTTCCGAGGTAAAATTTGCAACCATAATATGAGTTCGAATGAATCTACAAGGCGAAGGCTAAGCAACTCTATTTTATCACCAAACAGTTTTCAGTATGAAGTACACAGCCAATGCCAGCGTGAGAGTAATTGTTTTTCTATTGTTGTGCGGCTACATTTCCACATCCAGATGTTTTGGAGGAAAATTAAAATGAGCTTTTGGCCTGCCGGTAAATGAGAAGCTTAATTTTGTATGGGCCCCTGATAATGCTCCTTTTGAAATAATAATAATAGTAATAATAATAACTTGAGATCTTTAAAAACGTATTGTCATAAATTACCCATGCTTCCTGCAGAAGCTGGAGCATGGCTCATGGCATGAGCTTTTCCCTACAGTTTGGCGTATCAGGGTGTTGTTCGACATGAAGAGCGCATCTGTTGCTCGTTGAACATCTGGATACATTTGCATATTAATGAATAATTATGTTAATTTGATTGCCAGTGGCCCCTCCATTGCGATGGATTAAAGATCTGCCTGTAAGAAGAGCTCTGATTAACTTTTTCTCTCTCTCCTTATATCTCTTACGATGGTGTTTAAGATCGATTTTGAGTTTGGCGAAAAGAGCGGGAAACAAATTAAACGGTCTTTGATGTGTCGAGTGACTTGAAGAATGATAGATGGCAAAATTAATTGAATAAACTGTGACGGGAGCAATTAAACTTAGCAACAGTGCCCATCATTTGGGCCTCACAGTATTCATTGTTGGGCTTGTGTTAGCTATTCCACAGTGAACAACATCCAGCAGTTGTTGATCACGGCTACTTTCATGCCAGCGTGATGCTGCCTACAGCCCTCTCATCTGCGGCAGGAAGAGACAAAACACCCCTGCTGGGGTATTGAACCAAGACACGTTCAGGCAACTACATGTGCTTGTAAATGGATCAATACTTTTTCAAACGGTGTTGCGATAGAGCCACTTCATGTCAGCGGACATTGATATGCTGTATTGTAAATCAAACAAGCTTTCACATCAACATTTCAAGTCAATACAATTAACTTTGACTTTAGACAGGACATACAAGCCTTCTCTGATGATGTTCTGGAACTTACAAAACCTTATGTTGAATTGTGCATCTACTTTCCCCAAAATGTTATTTCTGTGCAACCTTTATTAACATCACATCAAAAACATTATCTACATAACTTACTTATGTGTGTATGTGTATGTGTCTTTGAGTGTGTGTGTGTGTGTGCGTGAGCATTCGAGTGAGGAACAATGCCATCGCTTCACCGAACGAAACATGTTTACTTTGATCCTGGGCACTAAGGACTTTCAATTTTGCGTTGTTTATAGGCAGAAAATCAAAGCAGCTCTACGAAGTACAAACTTTGCGTTTTTTAAAGAGCGGGCTCAGAGGAGTACAGAAATAGTCCTGAATTAAAGAAAATAGATCACTATAAACAAGCCCCCCCCTCACACACACACAAACACCACTGTACCTTGTATTCGCTAGTTTTGCAAGGTCATGTCGTTTTGTACCCCGTAATCATTGCCCATGGCAATCTCACACATCAACACATGCTCAGGGTGCTTCTCTTGTCAAATATACTCTAGGTGGTCACTAGGAAATCTGATCCAACAGATTATGCCTAATCTCAGAGCACAGCAGTTTTTCTCTCTCTTGCTGTCTCTTGCGCTCTCTTGCTCTCTCTCTAACTCTCTCTCTCTCTACAGACCAAAGACCGCTGTATTTCAGCGCCCGAAGCCAGATTTGTAAGTGGGTCTGGTTAGGTTTCTAAACCTACTCCTTTAAGTGTTGCGGGTACTTCTTACCTTGGAGAAGATTATTTTCTGCTTTAGAGACAGCATGAGGCAACAGCACCAGGGCAAGGTTTCAACAAGAGGAGTCAGGTGGCTGAGCGGTGAGGGAGTCGGGCTAGTAATCCGAAGGTCGCCAGTTCGATTCCCGGTCATGCCAACTGACGTTGTGTCCTTGGGCAAGGCACTTCACCCTACTTGCCTCGGGGGAATGTCCCTGTACTTACTGTAAGTCGCTCTGGATAAGAGCGTCTGCTAAAATGACTAAATGTAAATGTAAGTTGGTATCTCAGATTGACAGACATGGCATGGTGAAGCTATTTTAAAACCTTTACGAGTGGCCCGTTTGAGGTCTGACAGGAAGGTTTAGCATGTCTGGTCACGGTACAAGTTAGATTTACCAGGGCTGGTCAAGTTAATGTCAGCCTCTTTTCAGGAGTCAGTCATCTCTGATGAATGTCGTGCAGAGTAAGAAACTGAAAAAACTGTCAACAAAACAATAATGGCATTTACTGTCAGGACCAGAGTGGTTCAGATAGTGGGGCGAGCCCTTGCAGAATTTCTCTTTGGCTGTTATGTTTTTCTATTTCCATCCTCTCAGCCAGACCGATAACGCTGTGTTCCTTTCAAACCAACTGAAAATGAGACAGAAAACATGGATTCCCTCCTCCCTCCCCCCCGGCCACCTCGATATCCACTCCAACACAACTCTGTCACCAAGCAGCCTCATCGACGCCTCTCTCTACACCGAGAGCGTGTGTGTGTGTGTAACCCTCTCTGTGCATATGTGTACATTGTTACGCGCCCCTGTCACGTTGGTGTGATGGGAAGGGGCCTAATCCCCCTCTCAACAGCCAGGCTGTGGGGTGTCTTCACCCCCCCCCCCCCCCACCCCCCTTAGACCCAGATAAGTATATCAGCCCAGCCATGGAGTTGGACCCTGGGCCAAACCAGAACACAACCTGCTTTCCTCATCAATCAATATGACAAGGCCAGCTAGGGAGGAGACCTGCACACACACACACACACACACCCATCAGTAAACACACACACACTCTCACAAACATACCCACAAACACTAACACACCCATCAGTAAACACACACACACACACACACACATCCATCAGTAAACACACACACACACACTCTCACAAACATACCCACAAACACACCCATCAGTAAACACACACACACACACCCCTTTCCCTCCCTCTGACCTCACTCCTGCAGGCGCTGCGGCAGCACAGCCGCTGCCGGGGGAGAAATGCTGTCAGAGGGGAACTGGGGGGCCCCCCGGAGGCTGCTGGCCTCACCCCAGAGAGTGAGGCTGAAGGGGAGCAGGGGGGGGGGGGAGGGAGGCCAGACAAGTATGACAAGATAAAAATGCCATCACTGTGGCATGTTGGGAGGATGGCACAGCAGGGGGGGGGTGTGATAGAGAGAGGGAGTGAGAGCGAGAGAGAGCGGGTGAGAGAGAGAGAGAGCGGGTGAAAGAGAGAGACAGAGAGAGAGAATGAGAGAGAGAGTGGGTGAAAGAGAGAGAGAGAGAGAGAAAGAGGGGCAGAGAGAGAGAGAGAGAGGGAATGAGGCAGAGAGAGAGCGAGTGGGGAGCGGAGGGAGGGAGGAGGGTCCCAGCTAACAAAAATCTTCCTGCCGCAGGATGCAGGTAGATTCCCCACTTCCTGTCCCAGAAAGTGACGGCGGCTCATGGTGCACCTCATCATAGAGAGATAACAAGACAACGTCACACAGGGCTTATCTCTCCTCCTGCTCTCTGGGAGGAGAGATAGCAGCGTGAGGCTGGAGGAGAGGCCACAACAGCCAGCGTGTTTGTGCATGTACGATACCTGCTGGAGAACCACCTCGGCAATCCGTGTTTTGATAGGTACATATCAAAGATGGACATTGTGTTTAATGTATATTTGTAAAGGCAGCGCTCTACTTGAAAGTGTACCCAATGACGTGAGTGAAAATACACACACACACCCTTAACAGCACCAGGCCATCAAGACAGCAGTGTGTGTCGGGTGCACCTATAAACTGTGAATGATATATAAATCTAATGTAGTGAAAGGGAGAAACCAGCTAATCAACTATACATCAAAAGAGAGGGAGAGAGAGAGGGACAGCTAGTCAGCTCTACACAGGGAGAGAGAGTGTAACAGACAGTAAGGGAGAGATTCAAATTTTCGATGTGAAAAAACTCACTAGGTCATCTCACACATATGCCAGGCAGACTCCCAGAATATGTGGCAATGTTTTAACTATACATACTTAAACTGGATGCTAGTGCTAAAGTAAACACACACACACACACACACAACAGGAGCAATAATAACACAGTTTCTTAGCACACACCCATACAGTAGACTGATGGCACACACACACACACACACATTATCTGAACAAACAAATCTGAAGGCATACCTGTGATTTGCCAAACATAGCAATCGTGTTTCTAGTGCACAGCTAATATCATAAGCCCTACAGCAAAAGCAAATGGGCACTAATCTAACAATCACCACTACAGTTGGCTAGCAAGATAATGCTCAAGCCAATAATCCTTTTGTATCCGGGTTAATTATTCAGATTCATTTTGGAGGGATTTTGCTTATTATTCGCCTCTGAGCGGAATTCTCAATACCACAGATAATCAGAGTGCTAAAAGTTGTTCTGCCAGACAGACGTTTTAGTTCACACACGTTTGTGGTTGAATGTCTTTAGCAGATAAATAACTGCTGAAGAATTGTATTCCATATTGTCCCATTGATTAGAAACATCAAAGTGTGTTTGCTCACACAGTGCAAGAAAACAAGATTTCTGTTTGGCCAATATCTAGTTATTCCTTTTAGTCTGAAGAAGGAACTTGGAGCATTTTGTGATTTATGAAACCTCGGGTCATTTTTTATGAATCAATTTTTTTCTTCTGAATATTGGATTCACGTCTCACAAGACAAGCCTACTGGCCGGGGTAAAGATTGCAAAAACAGTGTCTGCAAAATATGGCCCCCCCAAAAAATTGATTTAGAAAACCCATTTCATCATGTAGTTTGGTTTGGATGCTTTTCGTAGCATGCGGCACCCACTCTGCGGGACATGAGCCCCAAGCTGAGGTGGCATCAGTCTTTCTTTAGCGGAACAGAGTCCCCAATCATCGGACCCCTCTGTTCCCTCCAAGTGTTGAATGTTGATATTGATTTCCTTTCCAGCGAATCTCCTTTTCAGAGGGTAAGATAAAAGTGTTGCTCCATGGTTGTGCCCTACTGAAAGAACTTATTTTTGTCTCCTTTGTTCTATGACTAACAGACAGACATAATGACTATATATATGCATCCAATAGCTTAATGTCCTTCCACCTACTAATCCGTTAATATTTTCCTATTGAAGCCAGAATTTGAAGAGATCATAAAAGACTGATTACCTTGTACGTTTCATCAGAGTCAAGCGGTGCGGTTTAAAGAAACAGAAAAGACTCAAAGATATGAATCACTTTTCCTTTGAAACCTTTTGTGACTTTAACCAAGGTCTATTATGGCACTTCCTCAGCACTGTGCATTACAGTTTCACAGTGTATGATTCAAAGAAGTCCGGTGCAGTTTCATAACAAAAGTGATCGGTTTAGCAATGGAATCATTGCACAGCAAACAGAACCTGGTAAATTTGTTGCACTCAAATGAATTGGACGGATTCAGTCATTTTGTTGTAATCAAATCCTCAGAGTGAAACAATACACCAATAGTCTGGAGCATGTAAACACACACACACACACAGTCAAATCTGCCACATTTAGGATAGAAGATCCCTAAACCAGAGGCTAAGATAGGAGACGAGAGGATAGGTCAGGTGGACGCTAAATCTGAACAACAGAACTATAATATCAATACTAAATCTGACAATGGTTCAAGAGTACCTACCCTTCAGTCCTTCTTAACTCAATAATATTCACCTAAATGTGCTAAGAATCGTATGGGTCTGGCAGAACATGGTGGATCTAACACAACGGCAATTCACCAACGCCCGAGGGAGACATTTCGGTCATTACAGAACATTTTTGTCATATTTCATTAGATGACGTGACGTGGAATGACATCAGTAAAGACCGACCTGAGAAAATATCTCCCGTCAGCGTCAACAAACATTCTGAGAAGCCTTCTAAGAAACATTCCTTGAAACACACACACAGACAGACCCACCTTGAGACAGCAGGGGTATTTTGTATTAAGCAACCGCTTTAGTGGCTGCAAGACCTCAAGAGAATACAGTGACATTGATTTGGCTTGTCGCTTTGGGAATGCCCTTGGCACAGCATTTCTGGCTATTCAGCAAAATCTTACGCAGTGGCGCAATTCCGTGACAAGGTGAGGCAACCGGATGACTGTTTAAGGCCAACAGCCCCTTCAGTCGTCTCTTTGGGCAGCGTTCAGCGAGAAATGGTGGGCTGAACAGGCAGGTGGTTAAATTCAACTGTCGGGGAAATATACTGTCTGGGAAATCCACTATTAAAGCTAAACAAGGTCTTGTTATTTTTGAAGGACAGCGCAGCTAGCATGGTTCGCTTGTGGCCCTTCGCAATTAAAATTTGAGAGACAAGTTCTGCCCGAGCAGGGAACACAGAGACAGTATCTTTTGGCTCTGAAAACGAAAACTACATCTGAGGAAAACATGAAAAGGAAAAGTGAAGTTGATTGAAATGTTCTTCTTCTTATCGCTATTGTAGGGGAAAGCCTTAGAAGGTGAAATTAAACACAAACTTAAAAACTCGAAAATTAATACAAAAACAGTAATAGGCTATTAGTAATGATACAGTTTCTGTAAATTATGGTACACAATATAGTCACGGCCACCAGTTATAACCTCAAGACAGCGCTGGTACATGGGATAGAACGTGTCATTAAAAGTGACAGTTGGCCCACTCTACAGATAAAAATATCTGGTGACCTACAATCTCCCTGACAGACAACAGGAGAATGCTTCCATAAAAATGGAAAGCATTGTTCTCCCATTTTACACTCGTTCGAGACACGTAGACAGGATTTTAACGGTCAGTACAAACACCAAAACAGCCTATTTAATCATGTAAAAAGTGGCCACGTTACCAGTTAATTTGGACTTTCTAAAAGGCATGGATCATTCAGATTCATTGAGAAGTGAACGTTGTGGGAATGCTTCTCTGAATGCTCAGCTCCGTGAAAGAATACACTTTACAGAAGTTAGTCAATCCCTTTAAGCAGTAAAGGTTATGTGTGTCGTGTTAAAAATGAGTCAGAAGGTGTTCTGGTCAAGGTAGGTGAGCATATATTCTAAAGGCACGTCTAGCATAGTTCTGTTCATTAAACTCCTACAGCAAACATCAGCACACTGAGTGTTAGACTAAAGTAATGGAGGTACACAGACCAGGATAGGGAAGCAGTCAGAATTGATCAGGACAAATATAAAAGGCCACCTTGATAATTAAGATACAGTTGATTAAGCCTCCAGGAGTTTCCAAGGTTACATCCTCACAGGCATCTTCACAGGCATCCTCTCACATTAACATTTAGTCATTTAGCAGACGCTCTTATCCAGAGCGACTTACAGTAAGTACAGGGACATTCCCCCGAGGCAAGTAGGGTGAAGTGCCTTTCCCAAGGACACAACGTCATTTGGAACGGCCAGGAATCGAACTGGCAACCTTCAGATTACTAGCCCGATTCCCTAACCACTCAGCCACCTGACTCCCATTAACTCCCATTAACATTTCTACCAGGTCTTGCTTTAGTCTGATCCGGTGTTTTGGCCTTAGTGTGGCGATAATCCCTCGCTCTCTCCACAACGCCGGGCGGACGGATGGAAGAGAGGAGAGAAGAAGACGTCAGTTGTCCTCGTTAACGTCACAACAACCTGCTCCTCCTGATGAACTCCCCTCTCATGACGACATTCAGCAGAACGAGGAGAAATACGTGAGGTTGAAAGGAAGCCATCATTCCTTCAGGCAGCAGAGATAAGGATTCTAACTGCGGCGAAGGCGGGTGAGGGAGGCACAAGGAACAATGTAACATAGATGTAACATTGTGTGTGTGTGTGTGTGTGAGGGTGTGTGAGGGTGTGTGTGTGTGTGTGAGGGTGTGTGTGTGTGAGGGTGTGTGGTATTCAGCCCTAACCAGTGGGTGCTTTACAATAGGACTAAAATTACCCTGCTAAGTTGGGTGAGGGCGGGTAGATGACTTAACGACCATACCCTCCCCACTCACCCTCCCCAACTGCCTGGTGTTGCCTCTCGTCCTGTTATCCCACACAGCAGGATTCCTGTGGCCCAGGAACCGGCCAGACCCTCAGAGAGAAGCCCCCGGCATCACAGCACCCGGGTAACATGCACCCTCATCACACATGACTCCCACAGACAAGTACACACGCAAGCATACACAAACACACACACCTCTGAGCAAATAAAGGTGTCTCAAAAGCCCTCTCCCACATGACAGGTGTCAAGGTTCCCCGGGGAGGGTTGGTGTGTGTGTGTGTGTGTGTGTGTGTGTGGGGGGGGGGGGGGGGGGGTAGAGCGACATTGTCCCTTTTGTCCTGGCATCGTTGATTGATAGGAAGGGAGATTCAGAGCTACCCGACGGACATCACGCACACAAAAGCCGTCAACAAACAAAAGGCCAGATGGAGATGTAGGAGTGAGACACTACCTGGGACTCTCATGCAGAAGATTCAGGTGAAGAAGAGCTGGCAGAGGTTCAGCGTCACTGCTGGTGATTTCTGCTGCATGATGCGGGGTTAACAACCTCGACCAGCATTCCTGGTCGCAAATCCAGAACTGAGAATGTTTCATCTTGGCACGGCTCCAGAGTCTGTGAAATGTATCCTTAAGAAGTTTTTCCCGACTAGTGTCAGTTCCCTGATCATTTCTAACCGTGATTTCTCATCTCCATTTGGAACGGTCTGATCCGACATCTTTACAATCGTGCATATGTTTCACCAAAACACACACAAACACACACAGCGGCTTTGTGGTGTGTCTCATTCACACTGCTTCATCTCTTATGTATTATTGTAATTACATTTACATTTACATTTAGTCATTTAGCAGACGCTCTTATCCAGAGCGACTTACAGTAAGTACAGGGACATTCCCCCGAGGCAAGCAGGGTGAAGTGCCTTGCCCAAGGACACAACGTCAGTTGGCATGACCGGGAATCGAACTGGCAACCTTCGGATTACTAGTCCGACTCCCCCACCGCTCAGCCACCTGACTCCCCTAATCATGAGGCACGTCCTTCCTGTTTCTCCACAATCAGTCAGAGAACATCTACATTTCATCTTCCATCAAGGAGATTCAATATGAAACACTTGGAATATTCACCTTCAAGTGGGACTTGTTCAGTTAGTCGAGATAAATCTTTTGACCAAACCACGTCAGTTTGTCAACTTAAAAAGTATTGTTTCACAAAACCCGGAACAATTATATTTGGTTCACGATTGTGTTCACATTCAGCCTCACGGCTGATGTGTGTGTGTATGTGTGTGCGGTGTGTGTGTGTGTGTGGTGTGTGTGTGTGTGTGGTGTGTGTGTGTGTGTGTGGTGTATGTGCTCGTACAACTGGGTCAGTTAAATTAACAAAAAGCTGACTATCCTATGGTTCCAAACAAACCCAACACATTCTACAAATCAAGTACAGCATATCGATCTATAGCCTTGACTGTACTGAACATGGAATAAAAAAACAAAATAATCGAGTAAATATTAGAAAGAATACGCTGAACTTTAAACTCTAGTAAACTTGAAACGGAAGTTATTTCGAAGGACTTGACAAAGGATAATACAGCTTCTTGGTTCTAGACAGGAGGAGCTGATTCACTAAATAATTCATGTCATCTGACCGTGGAATCTTCCTACACAGCGCTGTAAAGAAACACCACGACCACAAAGTGCTAGATTTCCCCTGGGGTACCTCACCCCCCCGAACCACAGAACAATACTTCAACGTAGCCCGTTTCACAACCAACACTCACCGAATCAAACTTCTTATTCAAGTTTAAAAACTAGACTACTAAAGGTTTTTTTTTAAATCTCAGCTTGTCAAGCAGCTATCAAGGTATTCAGAATGTATTTGATTGTTATATTTCCCTCGCACAACACAACAACTCCAAAAAAAACAAAAATGTCAGCAGTGAAAATGACAGAACAAGCAACTGCCTTCTGGAGGCACAAATGCACTTATACCTTCAGTTATGAGATGAAGGAAGCTGATGATGGATAGTTCCATCTACCTAATATACTTTGAAAAAGAAAACAGATGCTTACTGCAGAAGCCTGATTTCCTTGTTTTCCTTTTTTTCTGCATTGCAGAAATGCACAAGGTACCTGCAGGCTAGTTCAATTATCATGACACATTACCTGATTCAATATTGGCACAAAATGTTCATCATTTCATATCCCTCCATTAGATCTCATCATGATGTGGCTGTTTTCGCACCCGTCCTCGACCAGGCCTGATTGCTCTGAGTGGGTTGGTTTTATTTTTTCCCTGACACCGACATAATCAAGGTTTAGACATTCTCTGCTCAAGCCAGCTTATCTCTCTAACAGTAACTGACGTTATCAATGGATACACAAGTGCCCAGGTAAGAGATGAGTGCAGCTACTGGTGCCTACCGCCAAGTGGGAGGCTAGCGGTTGATAAATCTATTCTACCAACTTTTCCTTCATCCAAGCAGACTGGACTAAACATACACGACACTCACACTACCCAAATGTTCACCACAAACACCTCAGTGAAACACTATACTCGAAAAAACACAAATCACCCTGAATAACTCCACAACAACTCAGACATCTAAGAAGAATTAACAAGAAAAGGTTCTCGTAGAACGAGAGATAAATTTGTCCCCTTTTTGCCGAAGCTCCACCTGTTTTGGGGAGCTTTGAATTTACATAATCCTTACGGAGTAAACAAATATCTTGATGAATATTGGGCCCCTACTTGAGGCGTGTCTGGAGCTGCTCTCTATTAGCCAGGGCGCAGTGCCCCACTGAGGGCTGACAGCCGGGGGCCCCAGGGCTGGCAGGGTTAGCAGTGGGTGGCCGGACGGCCTCCGCCCAGATACGTTTGCTATGACAGATGAAATGCGGCAGAGAAGGCAACACCAGGGGGAGGGAGGAGGAGGGAGGGGTGGGGTGGGTGTGTGTAGGTGTGTGGGATTTGGGGGTGTGTGGATGTGTGTGTGGAGGAGTGTGTGTGTGTGTGGGGGGGGGGAGTGTAGGTGTGTGTGTGTGTGGGGGGGGAGGGAGGTTGCAGGGGGGAGATTGAGCACGTGTCGGTATAGGGGCGGGGGGGAGGATAGTGTGGACAGAAAGAGGAAGGACAACAGAAAGAGGAAGGACAGCTAGAAAAACACAGAGAGGAAGTGAGTGAGAGAGGGAGAAAGAGGGAGGGAGAGAGAGGGATTGAGAGAGGGAGGACGGGAGGGAGGGAAAGGAAACCTGAGAAAGAGAGATGGTTGGTGCAGAGGTGTGGTATGGGTGTGTCTGTAGAGAGTACGAGAGAAAGCGAGAGAGACGGAGAGGGAGAGAGAGAGAGAGAGAGAGAGAGAGAGAGAGAGAGAGAGAGAGAGAGAGAGAGAGAGAGAGAGGGAGGGAGCATGTGTTCACATGTGTAGCAGCCTCTACGTGTGAACAACGAGAGACAGCAGTGTGCTTCTGCTCTCACTCAGATCCACCTCTCCTCCACCTCCTCTCCACCACCTCCTCTCCTCTCACTCAGATCCACCTTTCCTCCACCTCCTCTCCTCTCCTCCACCTCTTCTCCTCTCACTCAGATCCACCTCTCCTCCACCTCCTCTCCTCAACTCATTTGCCACTTCCAGCACGGAGTTGACACATCGTGGTGTCAGGGTGCTCAGCTGTGTTTGAAGATCAAGTCATGTGATCATATTTCCCTGCAAGGCAGGGGGAGGGGAGGATGAAGTGAGGGGGTGAGGAGACTGATGTGGTTGTGGAACCGCAGTTAACGTGTCCAACTTTGATTTGGATTATTTTGAGGCTTGGAACAAATAAATAAAAAATAGACCTTGTTAAGATTCCATAAATAAATAACAATATGACACCTGCTGTTTTAGTGTGTGCTGGTCTGCTTGAGCAAGGAAAACGAGAGAGAGAGGGAGAGAGAGAAAGAGAGAGAGAGGAAGAGAGTGTAAGTGAGAGACAGAGATAGAGAAAAAGAAACAGAGACAGATCGAGACAGAGAGACAAAGAGAAAGAGAGAACGAAAGAAAGAAAGAGCTGATGTTTTGTTGTCGTCGTTGTCAGTCTGGTCCATGCCTGTGGAGGCTGAACTACAGGGTGATTTCTCACTCCCGGGATACGATGCCATCCATTCCCGTCAGCTAGACCCTTTGGTGCACCTTGCCACCAAGCTAGCAAGACCAATCGTGTCATATACAGTCATGTGACCCCCCCCTCCCCCTCCAGTCCAAGCTGTCCTCCACGTTGTGATTGATGGCTGCCCTTCAGTCTTCCCTGCCTCTGATGTTCCAATGCCCCTCTCTAATTCATCCTGTCTCTGTCACCCCCCCCCCCCCCCACACACACACACACACACTCACTCGTTCCTCTCATTAATCTAGCGCTGGTCGTGGTACGCAGACTCCCCTGCAACGCTTCCTGGTCCTCGCCGTCGCTAGGCTAATCGCCGGGCACCCGGTCGCTCACCTCAGCTACTCATCATCAGATCTGCTGCTTCTCAACGCGGAGAGAAGCCCAGTCCTTTCCTGCAGCTCCATTTGTCAGCCGTCCGATGGATTTAAGATGGGGTTGGGTATGTGTTTGTGTGAGCGGGTGCATTGTGTGGGCATGTGTGTGTGTGTGTGGGGGAGGGGGTAAGTGTATGTCTATGTATGGGGGTGTGTACTGTATGTGTGTGTGAGTATGAGTATGTATGGGTGTGTGTGTGTGTGTGTGTTGGGGGGTGAGTATGTGTATGTATGGGTGTGGGTGTGTGTGGGGGGGGGAGTGTATGGGTATGTGTGTGTGTGTGTGTGTCTGTAAGCTCACTAAGCATATGTTGGACCCAGACTCTCTGACTTCCGTCCCCCGGGGCAGATAGGCTAGTTCTTCTTGTTATGACAGATTATCCCTGTGAGGTTTACATCAGCCTGTAATGGGGCTGTTACCAGGCAGCTCTGGTGATCCATCTGGCCTTCGCCACCGCCGCGCCTCCAGCCCTGCTCATCTGCTCCGACCAGGAGACACCCACATGCAAGCGTTACCACCCCCCCCCCCTACACACACACACTCCTGCCCCCCCAGCCCCGACCAAGGCGAGGGTGTTCCAGACGTCCCCGAGGTCTGAGGTGGAATGTGGACAAAGACGGCATGCCCGAACAAATTTACAGCCTCGGGGTTCATCAAATGTTTGCTCCTCAGCCATTTCACATCTCTGTGGTTTGTGTGCCCCGCGATGGATCGTCTGGCACTGAGATTCATGGCTGTCCACTGAGGAGACCCCTGGCGGAGAGCCAGAGGCCCTGGATGAGCTCTCCTTTCTCAGACCGGTTAAATGTTGAACTAACATCACAGTCTATAAATCCCGAATAGTATCTGGGCAGTGTGGGGGAAGATAAAAACCAGCAGAGTTAAAAGGATGTTAGGATTGCTAACACCTGTGGGGCAGGATTTTACAACCATGACCGTGGCCCTTTGTGTCCCTGAGCAATCTGAATCGGTTCAGTCACAACAAAAGAGCGGACAGAAGCACTTTGCGGTCTGCCAAACCGCCGTTATGGAGGCCTTTGTTTCTGGCAAATGACTTGATTCACAATGACCGACTTTCTGTGTCTTCACTGGTTCCTCCCCCTAATATGCCACAAGGCTGAATGCGCATCACCCTGCCTTTCTCTGCACATAACATACACTCTTTACAGAGTACAGTGCGTTTCACTGTTGCTCTGGAGAAACGCCATATTTCACAAGCAACAAAGTACCCTTTCTTAATGCACTTTGTACAATAGAAATCTACACGCACAAACCCCTGCAAAAAAAGACTATGCAACTATAACCTTGATGAAAAACAATGACTACGAAGCATATACCTTATATTGATCAAGTCATACATTTGTGGAAGGTTTAACATTAAGGAAACCAGTTATCTACAATTGTTATTTCAGTATCACCTCTGCACAAAGGCAAAAAGCTGCTATTCACTTGTTCTAACATGAGTTCTATGGTACTTTTGTTTAATGTCAACCAACTTTTAATGCCCTGAATAAAGTACTGACTTGGACTTTTAGTTTAACAATTTCAAAACTACTCCTCAGTTCATTACACACAAATGGATTTCTAATGGATATGTACTTGTACTTAGACTTAGTATGGGAATCAATAACTCAAGCCCACTAACCTCTTAAATATCTGGTGATAAACAGGCGTATATACTCTCTTATCCATCTCTCGATTTTCCGTCCCCCGCCTAATTCAAAGTAAGACGTCTTTGCATGTTTTCAGGTTAGTAATCCCCATTAGGATGATGTAAGCAGTTAATCACTGCATATTTTTAGACTACTCAGTCTCCCAAGCCATTGTGATAGAAAGGCTATTTGAAGATGCTACACACATGAAAAGATAGTTCACCGCGCTGTCTCCTGTTTGCAATTCCAAGAAGACAAACTCAGAGGACATGAAGTATGAGAAAAACAAGTCACCGTGATTCTGATGGCTGTTTGGGCCTTGAAATCCATCTAGGGAATACACTGGTATCTTAATACGGTTGCATTACTTAGCCGCTTAACATTTGATGCAGAGTTCTGAAATGAGAATTTGGATTTGACTTACATCTTCAGTAAACTATATTAGCTAAGTTGCAGACGCAAATTCCCATATTAATCAATTTGTGCTGCATATCTCAACATTTAAAAAAATCCTAGCCTTGAACCTTTAGTGAGGCTAATTCAATTATACAGATTGTGTTCAAGGTTCAGTGAACTTAGTTTCAGCTGTCTTCACAACGAAGACAAAGAAGACAAACAATACCGAAGGCCACAGTTGCATTTGGAGCACAGACTCACAAACAACAAACAAACCCAACCGCTAACTCGTCATTAAGCCAGCACACGAGACAAAACAAAAAAACAACAAAACAAAATAAACACGACTTGGAAAACAACTCCAAGATGAGGAGGAGAAACAGAACCGTGCGGAGTAGTTGGAGGTCAATTAGCTATGCTAAATAGGTTGGGCATCAGTACACTCCCCGCTCCTGCTCTATATTCCACGCCAGTTCTGGCAGCTGATCTGGAAAGCTCCCTGCGTCTCCGAGGATAATATTAGCTGGCTGTCTGGAGGGATTGGGGCGGGGTTTTATAGATATATATCTTTCCTTATTTTCTTATCCTCAACGGCTTAATGGAGAGAAGAGAGACCATATTCTCCCCTTCCTCGTCCACGGACACCTGCCTTTAGCGAGAGGTGTAGAAAACAAATGGTCGGAGGCTGAAATAGGATAGTGGAAAGGTCAACGGCATGTCACACAGTCAATCTATCAGACAGCCGTGAGGTACTAGTTCAATCCCCACCGCAACACCTCCTGCATTCTTACTGAGGGGGTCCCAAAAAAAGACACGGACTATACACTGGATTATGGCCTTCCCATTAATGTGTCAAGGCGCAGTGATGGGCTGTCTGACACAGGGAGAGCCGGCGAAGGTCTCAAAGTGCTCTGAAAGTGCTTCTGTGGGACTGTATTGTTTCGACTGTTACAAAGCTTCATGGGCATCTACTGACAAGACTACAGTCCAACCACCAAGAGGGAATGAGCAACCGAAAAGCAATCACTTACAGGTTACGAACACCGAGAGAAGGAAGATGTGGACGAACTGACGACGCTGTGAGCGCCGAGGGGGGTGCGGGATTATGTTGAGAATGGGTCGTGTAGAATCTGAACAAACACAGCAATTGAGTCAATTGACGGTAAATGGGCGGATTTAAAAGGTTTCGTAATCAGTGTTGGTCCTGAAACAAAGTCCCATGTTCCCCCATCAGGGAACAGACACTGCCCCTCACATTCAGAAGGAAACCTTTTTAAAATTGATTCCGTAATCATACATCAAGTGGATGCAGAGCATATTCCCCCAACAGCCACAGTAAGTGGGGAGGAAAAATTAGCTATTACCTTGTTTTTTTTTTTTTTCATAAATCAGTGGTGCAATATGCTCAAGTTTGGGGACTCGTCTTCGATTTGGGGCAATTTAGCCAAGTGATGGGTGGAATTGGTTTCTCCTGCCAACTTGCCTTATGCATTTATATTCATCATTACCAGCCATGTTCTCCGTAGATTTCCCCAGATCACAGGTGTCAGAATGCTCTGTTGACTTGATGCAAATGGAGCATTAGGAGAAGCGCGCAAGGATTCCTATTCCTGCGAGTAAATAGTGCCTTTTTTCTGGGTTGGGGGGAGGGTTGGGAGATAGAGGGTGCAGTTAGATTCCACTGGGAGGAAGACCACATAGAATAGTGAAAGACATTTTCCAAACACCTTTGCTTTTATCATATAGCTCCATCTTTCACAGCGATGGGCCGTGCGGTGTGGAGTGGGGAGGAAGAGCAGGGTGGGATATCGCTGGGCAACGGCGGCAGTTTAACAGCAGCAGCGATGGCGCGGCAACCTTCCATTCTCTGTCCTTTGACGGACAAGGCAGTCCTGTCAGCTTCCACTGTCAGACAGCGACGGAAACCTTTTGTTGACGCTAGCTAGTCGGGGGGGGGTACAGTTTGTGTGGGAATGTCAAGTGTCCTGTATGTCAACCTTCAAATGGGGCTGAACAGGGTGGGGGGTCTTGACGTGAAATCATCTTTTATATATGGCGCACTATGAAAGAAAACACAATGGGTATCTTAGATCTTAGTAAATTTGCTCTGATATTATGGACTGACCTTTTCAGCAAACCTGGTTTCTGAAAAGTGGAAATGGACGACTGTTCGACTATTACAAACCATTCCCCTAACTAGTGTCATCCTCCAAGACAAAGAGATTAAGAAGAAAATAATCCATCGTTATCTATATCAACCATGTTTAAGAGTACCCACATCTTACTCAGGACATGGGTAGGCCAACACATGAAAATACAGCTCTATGCCAGAGATATGATGTAACCTAACTAACTTGGTTATCATCTGTTCAAACTGTTTAAAGTGATGTAACACCATTGTAATCCATACGAAAGTTCCTTTATAGACTGAATACAGCGACAGATGTTGCAGTATGCAAATCAAGGTGATACCGTGTCCCACTAGAGTAGAATAACCTCATGGAGGAAAAATGTCAAGAAAGCACCTTCAACTCTGATGACACCTTCTAGGAAATGTGTGTGTGTTTTGGTAATACATAAAACATGAGTACAACAGGTGAATAAAGTTGAATTAACATTCTCAACAGGTTATGGAAATGAATTTCTTCGCTGAGAGTAAAGTTTAAATAAAGTAAATAAAGTTTTCCCTTGTTTGCTATGCAAATTGTGCTGTGTCAGATGGGGATATGTATTGAGTTAGAGGGAGAATTCCAGAACACCTTCAAAGCATTCCAGACTGAAATTAAGCCAATAAGAAATGATTTGACAAAGATGGTTAAAGTGAGCCATTGGAAGGGAAAGCACAATCTCACTTCTCACTGAAAAAACGTGTTTTATTCTCCATCAACAGGGCACCAGGCAACATCAAATACTGTCATTTAAATAAGTTAATCAATAACAATTGTTCTGCAGTCCTAAACGAGAATTGGTACTTAATTACATTTGAGGTCAAGCAGTTCCACTGTACTTGCCAAGAAAATATCGTAATTTGACAAAAATATAACAGTAAAAATGGCTTGAAACACTTCAAAAATAAAATCTGCATTTTCACTGATAAAGTAACTGCTATTACTTTAGTGCTACAGCTAAATTATTAACATTTAAATATAGGCAAAACTGATAAAAACATGATGACTAATTGTTATTTTTCAATGTATTTGTATAAAAAATTTATCCTGTGCTGTATAATACTACATGCACAGTATGCAGTATCTATCTGTATGGATAATCACACAAGATAATTCATTTGAATCGTGAAGAGTTTCATAGAGATTAAGATAGCTATCTTTAATGTGATGTGATGGGATGTACTGTAGTGCAGATTAGCATAAAGACTGTAAAATCAGCAATCAGATTGATAGCTGATGTATAAATTGACCTAAGGTACACGTATTCAGACTCAAGCAAAAATCTATATTTATATACACACAGAATCAACCAGCTCTAGTTTCCTGTACATGACTTCTTCATATCAGAAAAGGTCTAACATTCCATTGTTCACTGGCTTTATTTTTTCTAGTTTTCCTGCCTTTGGGAATATTCTATGTGCACAGATTTAACCAAGTTGTTATCTGTAGAGAACACATTTAACAGTCAGGCCTTACATTGCCATACAGACTAGGACAAGTTAAAATTGGATGTTATTTGGCACTTTAGGAAGTAATACCACAGTATTGTCTTATGATGACGGTATTATCACAGCTTTTATAAGGGGGATTTGACATGTGTACAATGTCTTTTTCTCAAGGGATTACTTTCATATCACACTTATCTCAGTCCCTTTCAGTAAATCCCTCTTGTTTCACACAGATACAGTTGTCAAAGTATTTTGGGTTTTGCATCAACTGCCCTAACGACTATTAGCTGTTCAAATGCTAGACGGAGCTTGCATAAACAGATGGGTCAGATGGCTGAGCGGTTAGGGAGTTGGGCTAGTAATCAGAAGGTTGTTTCCCGGCCGTGCCAAATGACGTTGTGTTCTTGGGCAAGGCACTTCACCCTACTTGCCTCGGGGGGAATGTCCCTGTACTTACTGTAACTCGCTCTGGATAAGAGCGTCTGCTAAATGTAAATGTAAACAGCTGTTTAACATGGTTTACGAGGGGTCTGAACTGCATGAACACAGTCTCGACGTCTGTAGAGGGTACACATAAGTCTGCAACCCTCAAAACATAATCTTCTCCAGCTACTAATAATAGTCCTGATCCAGCAGAAACAGTAAAGATCTGGAGAAGACTCCCTGCAGAGCAGCCACAGTGCACCCGCTCACATCCAATTTCTCTTCTCTTGTTTGTGGTCATGGGAGTCATTTTTCACCTTTTTTTGTATTAATATATATATTTTTCCCCTCTCCAAAGGTTTTTTGTATTTTATTTTTTTGGGCCAAGCACACTAGAACTCATCAGAAATCCTGCCTCCTGTTGCGGACACATCAATCACTGATCCCTTCTGTTCTGCCGAGGGGAGTGGAAATGGTTCCACAGCTCCACAAAATCAAGTAGGGTGTGCGGTGTGTGTGGTGGGGCGATGGGTGGTGTTGATATCTTCCCTGTGTACCTCGCGGTGCGACTCTTTGATGAAGACAGAGCCCAGTTTGGAGGGGAGAGGGGTGTGCTCTGTATTCTGAAGAGGGCTGCCGTGTCAAAATGTCTTGAAGACTCTGCCCGTAGCTGCAAGAGGATGATTATAAGGGTGATGAGAGAGACAGCGAAGACCATTTTGGATTTTTAGTATAGAGAGGGCATCCGTGACATTTCAGAAGATGTGTGTTCGCGTTTCTCTTGAAATGGTGTGTGCACTGTGCCATTACAAAAAGCTATGAACTTTAGTATTGTTTCTCAAATATACGTATTCTTCAGATCCTTTTGTCGAAAACTAAGGGCCATCGAAATGCTCACACTTGTTTTGGATTTTCATCATATAGGATTATGACCTCTGGCTATATTTTCTAATGAAACCAACATGAAGAACAACTGAAGCAATTACTGGCAAGCAATGATGACACTGAAGCTTGTGCTTGATCTAATTAGAGCAACATGGGTACAATATAATTGTGACAGCTAATTGTGGAGGTGTGCGTGTGTGCGTCTGTGTGCATGCTTGTGAACAGAGACAGAGAGAGATATGGAGAATAAAAAGAAAGATTAGTATAGAAAAAGAAATAGATCTAAAGATATGATGTGTTATTTATACCATGATCAAGACATATCAGCGTGCACACAAAGTCTCCTAACTTTGTAACTAAGAGCAAAACTGCTAAACCCAAACCCTGGTGTTCCTCACGCTGTCTGCTTGGCTGACGCCCCCTGTAAGACACGACTGGGTGCGTGTCTCCCTAGAGGATTGGGAACCCATTGAAGGATCTCTTGAGAGGTGCAAATGAACTCTGCAGTTACCCCAAATACAACATATGCCTCAGGGTTTCTTTATTATTTTTTTTACTTTTTGGATTTCAAGTCTCATTCTTTCTCTTTGTTATTTGTCCCTAATTAAGCTCTTGAGGTGCCTACTGCAGCCATTACTGAGACAAGTTGACAGCGGATTTAATATTCTCTCAAAAATCTTCAAACATTTTTTTCAGATGGCTTTGGGGGAGGTGGGAAATGAGTCATACACAATCCATACACATCAAAACCCTCTGTGAGAGAATATTTGTATGTATACGTTTTTTGGAATTCCCACAAAAATCTGGAGCCTATTTCCTCTATTACTCACGTAGCAATGACTACAATCCCACTGCATCCGAGGTATTTGACAACCTCATTGAAAAGTGAAGAAGTTGAACTTGACATCGCAATTTCAAGGCAATGCAACCAGTGAAAAGCTTCATCGATCCCTAGTTTCAAACTCCTATTTTGATAAATAAATCCACTGCATAAGAATAACACACTCTCCAACCGATTTCAGGGATGTTATCTGACTGATTATCTGATGCACCGTGAAATCCCATTTGACCTGACAGTACAATCTTCTTTGAATAAAATCCATTCAGTATATTACCGCCATCTGCCATTGTGATAAAACAATCTTAATACTAAATATGGTCTTGGTGTGACTGTGCACCAAACAAATGAAATAAATGACTATATTGACAAAGGGACAGTGTCTCCTGACTGGTGTCAAACTAATATTACGGACTGCGGTCTTACGCTATATGTATTTCTAGATATATCCTTGAACAACGCACATCTCCTGGCACAAAGTAAGTTATCATTGAATTGCCTTTTTACAGTGATTAAGAACTTGTTCTCAACCGTGTCGGTTTATGCACTTGTCTAACATCCACAGGTTAAATAATCACGTTAGCCAAAGCACAGCCACTGTCAGGGGCGAGAATAGTTCCCACTCTGCCCTCTCAATCCTCCCAGAAACCAAAAAGAAACAGTAAAATTCCCTCTTCGTGTTGCACAACAACTTCACAACAACTAACATCTTCACAACTATTCCACTGCTGCTTTCCTGCGGTGAGACACTCCTATTTCCAGAGCTCACTGCAACTATCGAAGCCATAAAAAAAGCAAAAGCAAAAATCATTTGCTTAAGAATCAATAGTAATTAGGCTGTACAGAGTGCTTCCATCTATTATCCATTGACAGCGAGACTGTGTCAAATTAAGTTACAGAAATGTGGCTGGACTGGTGCAAAGCCTTCTACATCCCAGGGTCAAATCCTGAACAGGTTCCTCCTCATCCTGTCCTTCCTCTGGGCCCTCTGGTCTTTCTATATTTCTCGAGCCAAATGCCTTCAAGTCATATCTGTCCTGCTTACATCCTCCACTCCTCCAACACACTCTGCTCACTCAGATGCTCAATAATTCCCTTTTAGACGGGATATCAAGGACTGTGAGGTGTTTCTGTCTCATTACCTCTACTGGGGAGGGAAAGCTCACACCAGGAAGTGTACAGTACTGTTGATCCACTGTGGTATCCGTCGTTAGGATGAAGTGAGGCTTTTGTTCTTATGGTTCGCGTGTGTGCCAAGCCGGGAAAGACGAGAACAAGAACTGATACTGTTCTTTGTAGAACTTCAGCTTTATCTCCCTCATGTCATCATTAATGCCATTTGCTGCCAGTTGGATTGATGTATTTAGCTGATCAGAGCGCTTATACTCTCTTTGGAGTTACGAACATGAAAAAGAATGGGGGAGGGCGTCTTTTAAGGAGCACCCTGAGGTAAACATGAATCTTTTCGATTGGAATCTTTAGAATATTTCAGCATCGCACTCGCAAGTACAGTTATAAAAATAGTACGCTTAATTTCATGCGAATGCAAACAATATCAAAGCTTATTGTTCTCGATATGTGTGGAAATGTATTTCATTCATATTGTCAAAGGAATAGTGATGTTCTGATGATTGCATCATGGAGTGCTTAAACAGTACCGCCCAAGTCCAGAGAGGTGTGGAAGAATCCAGCCGAAAATCATTTAAAAAAAACTAACTAAAGCGAATAAAAAAAACTTTAAGAACAAGCAGTGAGAGGCAGTGGAGTCATGGTATTATGAGTAGTTGCCAGGTGTGAATCTTAACATCTCATCACAAATTCTGAAAATATCCAAAGGGATCCTATTATAAGGGAAGAGAGAGTGTGTGTGTGTGTGTGTGTGGGGGGGGTCACTTAACTTCTTGAGGAAATGTGGATACTTTCTTATAGATCCACGAAAAACACCAAAGCAAGTAAGCTTAGTAAAACGAGTAAGAACTTAAGGCATGCTTAATAAGGACCAAATCAATAAAGCACAGGTAAAGTGCACTGCCATTTCCATCGAGATAAACAACCGTGACATTCAAACTCCTTTTACATCTTCCCATTAAGCATCATCTTTCTGTTGTTTTGATGTTTGTTTTCAGACCAGATATTTTTAAGTTAGATCTTATTAAAATGTTGTAGTCATGCTGGCTCTAGATATTTAGGTTGAAGCTATGTGAGCACTTTCAATGGGACTAGGCCTATTTTAGAAAACAATACAATCTATACATTCATCATTTGGTCGATAATCCATCTGCATGCGACGATCACCAAACAAAACAAGAAGATTACTTGTGGACATGATCTTCTGGAAGTCATGAAACACGTCAACAGGGACAATATGAAGATGATTAGCAAATAAAATATCCAAAAACCTAAGGCACTCATCTCAGCCATATTCTGTTTGAAGGGCTGTGGTCACTCTATTCCTCCACAGTGCCTGATCACGCCATCCAAGACGGTCTGACCTGCTTCAGTGCCTTGAACCAGGCGACCGACCATGAAAGCAAATGAGGAAGAGAAGCTTCAACTGCTAATCAACTCAGATCTGCATAAGCACAGAGGCAAGTCTTGGCTGTATAAATTTGACAAGCCCCACTGACCCGGAGAATTAACTGTAATTGGTGTTGTGTGAGAGCTTTGGGAGAACCAGCTACACATCCTAAAAGATTTGGGGTCCTCTCCTACTAGGAAACACACATTTCCGAGTATATATTTTTTTGTTTTTATCTCCAGTACATATAAATGAAACCTATTTCTGAGGCATTGTACAGCTAACTAGCATTTCACTATTCAGGAAACACAAAGTAAAACCTCGACTATTTCAGAGTCTACAGTATTAGTAGTCAACACACAGAAGCCGTTTTAAATATGCACACCCGTTTCCTCAAGAGTGGCCAAGGAAAATACCAAGAAAAAGAAAGGGAATGAGAGAGAGAAGTTCACATATCTCTGGAATTAGTATATTACAATATAATACTATTAATGGTGCCCTGACTCTTGAAGTTCATCCACAAGGATTCATGAATTTAGAATGCCAAAAAATCCCTCTCAAAGTCGAAGGAGGAAAATGTGGACACAAACTTGTTCAAAGGAGTGCTACTCTGAAGCAGCCAATATTGCCAGCTGCAATAGACAAATGGCCATTAGTCCTATAATAGTGGCTTGATAACCATCTGTATTTCGTTTTTCCTTCATATCACAGTTTGTCTTAAATCCTCAAGAGCACAACACTGGTTTCTAATCAGTCTTTTCTTGCAGCCTGATGAACATGACCAGATAAACCCTTCCGCAATCTCTGAGTAATCAAATGTATTTTATCTTATTAAACAGTTTGTGATTCTTCCCCTTGTGCGTGGCAGATTCTCTTTATTCCAAGCTTAGAGACTTTAAAAATGATATTCAGTGTAATGTAAATATCCCATTCAGTGCACATGAACTCCAAACTGAAACTAGGAAAAGATTTAAAATGTAAATAAGGAAAATCCTTCACAAACAATCCGATTAAAAATCGCTGAAATATCTTTCTCACAGCCCTTTAGTGTCCCTGAGTATTGTAGAGCCGGCACAATGGAAACTAAATGTTGAAAGCACGACTGTACACACAATACAAGTTAATGTGAGCCTGAGCAATCTGTATTCTGGGTACAGACATATAATATAGGTGATCAAGCCAAAACCTTGTCTGGGAACTACTTCATCAACTTCAGAGTTCCGATGAAAGGCTTACAATGGTATAATAACACACAATAACGATGTAAAAACCTTCAAAACATCTTGTTGTGTTGTTCAGAGTTGAATATCAAACAGTGCTAATTACTCAGAGAAGAAAACACATTAAGAAGTGAGTTGAGACATATTACCATGCCAATTTCTTTACAAAAAAACACCTATTAAAGTAGACTTTCCTAGGCCTACCATACAAAAAACATCCATGTCTGACATCACATGTTTATATCAACCCTGAGGTCCGAACACAAGTATTTCGCTGAAGAGTCTTGATGATACAGTATGGCCAAAACACCCAGATGACTCAAAGACAAGTTCCCTGCTCTGACGCCTATGCTTTGTCCAACCTACCTCCTCAATTTGACTCTGTCCGATTTGTGCCATTTCGGTGTTGTGCCGTCCACATGATAAAGTTCTGCTTTTGTAAGTGTTTCAGCAATGTATGGCCGCAAAATAAATCAAGATTTCCTCATAAACTCCTGAAACATTGTATTATCCGCAGCCGCAAAGAAATACCAATAAACATCTTTGCAAACATGTTTGAGGTTCATCCTAAGTGAATGAGAATACAGATGGTCTTTAGTTTAACATCTGTGAGGTGTCAAGGATGCATCTTGAATATCTCTGCACCGGAGCCTGGTGGCAGCTGGAAGGGGCTGGAAGGGAATTTACACTGTTCTCCTGTCTTCCATTAAGCAAAGCTTTTGTTAATTTTTCTTCTCTGCATGTGTATATGCCTCAACCAAACAGAAAGTAATCCTGTCTGATATTGAGGATCCAAGGTTAAAGGCCCCGTCACACCATAACGTTCTGGTCAACATTCTATGATGTTAAAGGAAACGTTGATAATCGTCCATGGTCGCTGGTATAGCGCTGGTATAGCGCCAGAAGAGCCTTGTGTGGACGCTGGTGACGCCGGTAATCAGCGGTGATCGGCGGAGAACGCTGGTCCCAAAAACATTTTTGAACATGCACAAAAGTTCTCATGGCGACCAGCGTTCTTCAAAGTTTAATGTTAATAACGTTTAATGGATAACGCTGAAGAACGTTTGTGGAACGTTTGACTAATGTTGCACACGTTTGGCTATCGTTAGTTCATGTATCACAGTCGTTACCCTAGCGTTACTTGGTTGTTATTCATTGTTTAATTTGAAGTGAACAACTCACTCGCTAGTAGCAGAAGCCCCCCTCGCACCCTTATGTCGTCTAGGCTGTTGAGCAAATGAGAATTATACCTTCAAGTACAGTACTTGAATTTACTCACTCCAAATTACTGTGACAGAGAACGATTGTTTTTTAGAACACTTTTAGAAACCCCCCGCACGTGTTTATGAGGTAGTACGCACCCTTGAGCTCCATTTCAAAGACACATTTCCATGGGGGGATTCATTCAATTTGCAACAATTACTGGGAAGGAATATTCAGACTAAATGTGACCCAGCTTCTGTCAGTAAACACAAAAGAATGCTTATGTCACAATCCCTTCAAGGTGTGGATCAGGGTGTGACAGAGCTAAGATAAGGGGCCTGGAAGGTTGTGGCTTCAAAACAACCAGAGGAGGGGTATCCCAGTAGCTCACTGGCTGGTGAGTGTGTGCGCCATGTAGGCTAAAGCCTTACTGCCTTACTTAGGTTCGAATCCGGCCTAGGCCCTTTGCTGCATGTCTTCCCTTCTCTCTCTGTCTCTCTCTGTCTGTCTGTCTCTCTCTGTCTGTCTCTGTCTGTCTCTGTCTGTCTCTCTCTCTCTCTCTCTGTCTGTCTGTCTGTCTCTCTCTGTCTGTCTCTGTCTGTCTGGCTCTCTCTGTCTGTCTCTGTCTGTCTGTCTCTCTGTCTGGCTCTCTCTCTGTCTGTCTCTGTCTGTCTGTCTCTCTCTGTCTGTCTCTGTCTGTCTCTCTGTCTGTCTCTCTCTCTCTCTCTGGCTCTCTCTCTCTCTCTGGCTCTCTCTCTCTCTCTGGCTCTCTCTCTTTCTCCCTGCCTTTCTTGTCACTTCTTTTAAAACTGTCCAATAAAGCATGAAAAATGCCCTAAAAATATATCGTAAACTTTTTAAAGAACTGGCGGAGCCATGCAACACCCCACTCAGAAGAAAAGTATTCACCACAGACCCACCTTTGCCTGGCCGCAGACCCACTTAAAACAGCGACAGACATCAATCTTATTACAGCTCTCCAGCCGCCCTTGTTCCCATAACGTTGTTTCTCAGTGATTCGTTGTGTGTGAATTTACTTTTGACCTCGGAAAGAGATGTACTTCACATCGTCCTATCACGAGCGCTCTTTCGCCTCTGCATTTTGATCCTTTGTTTGGTTTCTTTTGCGTTTGCGTTCAGGAGGAGGAACCTGTAAAAGTCACAGTATACCCACCTACCAAGACACCGCTGAAACCAACCACCCGCATTCACTGAGGCCGCAAAATAAACACTATAGTTGAATGTACTGCAGACAGAAACGAAATGCAACATCCATTAAAGTGTTGTTTGTGAGTGTTATCTGTGATACAACGGGTTGGTACTTCAAACAGAAAGCAAAATCCCTCTCCTCTTTAAGAAGTGCATGCACACAAAACATCTTTAAGGGGCAGCAATCTCAAAAAGTCTGTCCGATTACAATGTTTTACCCACGTGGCAGGTTCCAATCCTCACAATCTCAATTTGCCAGGGTTCTGAGAGGTGGAAGGATATTTTACTGAAGATCTGCTATGCTAGCGAAGATGAGATTTTCCTCAATGGTATTCCTCCTTCCACTGATATAATTACATTTTTTCTAGGCCACTGAAATATATTGTCTTTTTTTTTTAAGCAAAAAGTACAGAAACTTCTCTTTTTTTTCAGTTGAGAGGAAAAGAGGGAGGAGAGGGTGTTGGAGTCAGGGGGTCACCCAGGTATTCATTTATCTTGTCAGCTCCGCAGGGCATGATGTGGAGAGGCAAGGTCGATACTTCAGAATCCACCCTATATTCAAATAACATTACCCGTGGAAAACCAGAATGCTAGTTCCTGTCTCCATTCAGGTGGATGTGAGTGACAGAGAATGTCATGTACCTTATAAGAGGACAGTTGAAATGCATGAATTACTTAAAAAAAAAAAAGAAATTGTATCTTTCACCCACCTCAGCCCAGACACAGGGGGTTTCTCTACATTAAGCACTGACAGCCTTTTTTGTGACACATACGGTGCACACAAGATCAATATATCATTTCGCTGTGAGATTACTACCTGTTGTGTGTTGCATGGCTCAGCCTCAAAATCTAACACCGTTGAGAGTTGCAAAAAGCATGTAATGGTTTATACGAACGGAACATGAAATTCTCATTCAGAGATTCACCATGACGTGCAAAGGATCTGAAACAAAACTACCAATTACCGGACTGAAAATGTCGATTGTCAAAGTCTTCAGCGCTCAGCTTTAAGTTCGTTAGTTCACTGTTCGTTTGTTAATCTCGAAACTTTTAATCGTCTGTGAGACCCACAACCTTGACAATTATTTCCCTGTTTGTTAGTAGTTTAGTTTAAACATAGACGCCTTGCAGAATATGGGTGCCTGGAAACAAAAGTTGCAGTGAAAAGTGGTTATGCTCCAATGTACATTGTTTTAACTGTGATTAGGTTTTAATTTCCTGAGTAGCAGTTAGTTAGCACACCAGGGCCAAACATTCCCCCGGGGTTCATGTAATATCGCTACTCAACAGTTTATTGTATTAGCTGTAACCACTATTGGCACAAAGAAAATCCAAACCAAATTAGTTGAACGGGGATACTATTTGGTGTGTCTTTACAAGGGGAGGCACATTAAGTAGACATCACACAGGCTACATAACTGCCAACTCTGGGTGAGAGTTCCATTAACTTGGAAGGGCTGGATCCATGTTGCAGTGAAAGATTCACTTTAATTATGTGGCTACATCAACAACGCTGTTGGTATTCACGGCACCGTTTTTGTTCGGGGTGCAACATTAAAGTAAGAAATCCAGTCTCAATTGATTCTTTTGATATCTCTGTTTTTGTCTGAGGGCGGTGCTCACACTAGCTAACAGTCTTTCAAGAAGCCTTTCAAGAACTGCCCTGCGAAATCTTTCAAGGCTGGGTGACTGATTAGGTTTTAACACCCACTAAGAGCTGCGGGAGCACTGATGTCACATTTCACTGTCACTCCCCTCGCTTTCGGACCTCCGTTGATGACGACCTGTTAAGAAGCAGAAACAGGGACACTACTACATCTATAACATTGGTTATTTCTAAAGTGCACTTTATTGCTTTGTGTTTGATAAAGACACCCATGTTCAAATTTCTTTGAATAAAGTTGTGGCGTTGTCGGGCAGGTCCTAACTTGAGATGCAATATAGAGAGAACAGCACATTTTCAACACAGACATCTTGTAGGTAGACAGTACTGTATTATACAGGATTCTTAGGCATCCAAGCTGAAAAAACGCTGCAGTTCTAATGTGTTCGTTTGAAAAAAAGACTGAGAACAGGTACTAAAGGTAAACAAGATACTACGGCAATACAACAGGATACAAGACAAATACTGAAGTAGAAATTAACCTACAACAACAAAGTAATAATTTTATCAAAATGACCTTAACTGCTGTTTACGTACTCCAGTTACAGTCACAAACATACTGTAAGGAATATGAGTGCTTTAGTCCCAAGAAAGGATTTTTCCTTGCGCAATGTTGCTCGCAGCTTTTTGTTTGTTTAATCAACATAATTATGTTAAATCATGATGATGCGTTCATGTTTGTCAAACTTTTTAATATACCGCAATTAAGCGCATTTCCAACCCAAAGTATTAAATACTGTTGACTCGCTTTCCTTTGAGAACCAAGACTACAACTTACTGTATCAAACAGTTCAGTAGAAAAACGAAGAGAAAAATAGTGGCACCATCAACAGCCTCTAGCGGTCTCTGATGGTGCAGAATGTTCTCTGTTCTAATTATGACAAGGAAGAAGAAAATCAAAGAGAGATTGCCTCTGTCATAACATTTATATCTCCTTCGCCTCTTCTCCCAAGGTTGACGTTCACCATCTTGGAGGCTACCCTGCGAACCAGCCTATTTATAACACAGGTGATCACAATCGGACTTTCTGACAACAAAGGTTCATTCTGCGCTGTCATTTTTGTGATTCATCTCTCGGGCTGAAATCTTGGGAGGGAGGGAGGGAGGGAGGGAGAATATGGGTTGTGTTCCTGGAGTCTTTGCTCAAAGCACAAGCTACCAAATTCTGAAAAGAGGCCATCTCCTAAAGCATTGAAAAGCCCCTCCCTGGTTAAGACTTCACCAAGAAAGGCGCACCTAAAAATCTAACTGCAATCAAGTGCTACAAACCTGATGCTGAACCATCATGTCAAATTGCAATACTTGCTTGTCTGGTCCATGAGCCCCTTGAAGATCTGCTCTTTTGCTCAATGATCACTCAGCGGAGAGGCGGGGTGTTGAGAGCTGAGGGGAATCACACAGCAGACAGCGATGCCAGCAATGAGACGCTGTCTGCTGTGACCTGGAACACACAGGCCCCAGGGAGTAACCGCCAATTTCCACAAGGTCAACAGTTGAGGAAATAACTGGGGCTTCGCTCAGAGTGCAAAGCAGGACAACTGTGCTCAATCACTCTCCCAGCCTCGTCTCCAGAGCCGCATCACTGCCGCTCCGACGATCAGGGATGCATCTTTACCACGAAATGTTTTCAATACAAGAACAGCCTCCGAAACTCAGTCAGAAACGACGCCACGATCTACGGGGGAGATTGAAATCCGGCAGCTGCGTGCCAAAAGCAAAATATTCAGCTTGTCTCTATATGATAGTAATTGAAAACCGCATGGACTTTCACATTGGAGTTTAACAAACCTGTTTCTCCTTCGCCCAGCCTTCCACATATCTGACAATAGGCAAATGTCAGGTCAGGAAACACCTCAGGTGGCTTATAACTCCCAGCACCTTATAGATTCAACGTTGCCCTTGCGCCGTCGTTCTAGCGCTGTCCACATCAGTCAGGAGGAGATCAGCCCTGTCTTCTGACAAATATCAATTACAGGCTCGACTGGGGCCAATTGCAGAGGTTTGGAGTCCTGTGGGATCTCATTGTGGATTGGATTGCCCGATTTCCCACCGATAGATAGGAATCTATACCAGCGCAGCCTGTCCATCTTAATGGTGGTTCAGTCTAGGCCCTGACACATCTTTTACAGCAGTTTGACCCTGATTGACAAGGCCTGATCCTTAATTCCCCCTCCTGTGAACCCACAAGGCTTGAGCTTTTGGACAGATGACAGTGGAACTCTGAGACGCTGGAACCTGTGTTTACATCGCAATCTAGTTTGTTGCTCCGTGGTGTTGGTTTGATGCAACACCGTTCATTGTAAAGCTGTTTGTCTTTTACATGGTAATACGGTGGAATTAAGGCAAGGCACTTTATTTATATAACTCATTTCACACGAGGCAGACTTGATGTGTTTCACATAAAAACATCTTATACAATAAAACCGGATTTTAAAAAATTAAACTAAACTTCAATTCAAATTTAAATTAAAGAATACATGAATAAGTAAATTACAAATAAATAACCACTCGTGTGTCGTGTAAAATGTTCATGTACCATCCTTTTACAAGTTCTTTCAGCACCACGCATGTGGAGATGGCGTACAGAGAACGTGTTCTGAGTCTCGGTGATAAGAGGAACAGAGGCGTGTTCCGGAATTCAAGCGTCAGTTGTTTCACAGATTAACCAAACAACTGAGGAAGGTTGGCTGAGGGTGGAAGTGGAACATGGATCTCATGTTCCATTCAGCAACGAATGAGCCTTTTCTACACTGCCACCCAGTCTCTCCTTCCTCTGCCCCTCCCTTACCCTCCCCACTGGTAGTTCCTCGGGGTTTCTTGATAATATATGCAGAATGAGCTTGTTTAATTCGAGTTCTTTAATGAATAATTGATTGGGCAAAGCATTAGGAAAGGTTATAGACTCAAACATTGAATGCTTTTTAGACTGACTTTGCCAGACAGCTACAGACTCACCACCGATAGAACACGATAGGGGAAATTAGTATTTTATTATTGCTGTAGAAAAGACTGTAAAGACTTTAAATGGGAAAGCTGTTACCATATCTTTTGCACTCAGATACCAGTCTAATGAATCTCACGGAAGTACTTCAAGCTTGTTGCAAAACATTCACCCAAGATTTGTTAAAAATCAATTATGGGCAATTATCAGCTGCAATTACAGCTAATTATTGGCAATTATCTCCAAATTCTAACAAACTCTGAATGAAAATCATAACAAATTTCCCCTGTAAGGTGAAAGTCAAGTCCACCTCAAAACCAGGCCAGTCTATCATTCCCTGGGGCTCTTGTCCCCAAACATATTTTCTCAGAGAACAAAAAGGGGAAGTAAAAAGAGAAGAAAAGAAAATGAAGAAAAAAGACAAGAGGCAGCCAAGATATTCTGTATGATGAATGAACACAGCGTGCCACGACAGCCACAACAGGCAGAATGGCCTCTTCTGGAGGTGAGGAAATATTACTTTTCTGTTCTTCCACCATACCTTTGGGTGCAAAACAAGTTTCTTTTGATGCGCTTACGAGAACACTTCTGCACTCTAGAGCAAGCAGCAGAGTCGCAGTACCAGAACAGCCTCTCGTTCTCCCCGCTTAGCAACAGTCTACTGAGGCTCTATGTATGCTAATTAACAACAGATTATTTTGTTAGTGTGTTTACTTGGCAGGTTTAAAATAACCGTTTGCCAAATTATACGGTTGATGTGGAAACTGCAAACATAGATAGATGGTTGACTATATTAAGTTGATTTTATAAACATTGCATTGTCATCAGCGATTTTCGACCTAGCAACATTCCCGTCCTCAAAGTGATATATGTAGAAATCTGAGTTAAAGGTTAATGAGTGAGAAGTTAAGTTGTGTTAATACAAATTTAGACAGCACAGTCTAAATAGGCAGCTCCATCCTATTGAACAGCAGCAAACAACTGATGAACACGGCGGGGTTCAACGAATGTAGAGCTAACGAAAACCGTTAGCTTGAGACACCTTATTCCTAAACAGAAGAATATTATTCCACAGTCAGCTTAGAGTACAAACAATCAACCAGTTAAAATATTCAACCCCACAGGGTGGATCCATAAAAAAAACACTACTATAGACATTTTCCTGTGGCTGTTGTCCTGTTCCCACCATTCCACCTTCTCCCACTGGTTCTGCTACTGTTTCTACCATCTGCCTGGGAGAATGATGGATACGGTCCCTCCCTGCCAGCGATGTCAAGACAAAGTCGCACGTTAGGTTGAAAAGGTTGTCAAGGCCTAGTCTTCAGGAGTGGGTTGAAAAAGTTGTTGAGAAGCAGTTTCAAGTTGAGCTGAAGTTAAGTTTCTCAAGAAGGGAGTTGTGAAGTAGAACCACTCTGCCAGAGATTAACTGTCTGTATCGGTCAATGAATCTTTCATGCCAAACTCCACCTCTATTCTACCTGACTGAACTCGTGATGTTTTCAGTTTGCTGTCCTTGGCTCTGGTTCCGCTATCCAGCCGGGTTCCTTTATTATGCTATGTTTATTGATGTATCCATAATTAAATAAATATCAAATAGCCTTCTTGAACACACACTCTTCTATTTTCTATATAATGCAGATGCCTCACATAATGTAGGCCTACATATGGCTTTTTGAGACTTTCTATGATCATGTATGATCACAACCACATAACTTAATTAATGGGGCAGTTCTGCAGATATACAATCAAAATACAGCAGGTGAAAAAGCCTTTCAAATTCAATTCAAATGTCCACGGCAGGACAAGTAGAACACAGTTCATTAATCAGCTACGATCTGAATCAGGGGCAATCGACATGGAGAGAATAAACTTGGGATGTCTTCAGGCCCCATCTTCTTCCCAAACACGAAGATTGATACGAGACAAACGGAGGGATCTATGTAGGTAAAGAGATTCAGAAAGATGTTTGACACCAAAGAGCAGACTTCACTGACTTCAAGACCCCAGCCTGCTATGACACATCAATCACTGCCGTTTTGCTGCAGGTGTGATTTATAATCCCTTCAGGGATTATTTTCCTTAGCAACCTCACTGTGAGCAGGCTGTGGGGTCGTCTTTCCATGTTTTGGCCATAAACCTGTCTGGCAAACAGATGAGCAATGCAATTGCGTATGATGTTGCACTTATGATACAATGCCGTTTTTGTTTGCTCTGCACTGTGTAATGCTGTAGCTGATGTTATTGAGATGCTGTTATTGTTGCACTGGCTCCTAAAGCCTCAAGCCAAATTTACTCGGAAATAAATCGCGAAAAGAGGCATTGTCTAAAGTCATCAAAACAGCAGTTGGACCACAGAAAACTGCCCTGGAACAAGTTGATCCCACAGGCAACAATACTGTGGTTATCTACACTGCAGTAGTCTGCCTCCAGCTAAGTTCCTTTCCCCACGTTGAAACAGCTCTACTATAGGAGCTGATTTAAGGCAATCTGGAGGCAGCAGACACAGCCTAATACTCTTCACGAACATGATAGCAGCACAAGGCGTCAGATGTGAAGGGGGACGATGGTATAAACATGAATCCTCAGACATCCCACACGTGGGTTCTGGCACGCAGGGTCACGTTGGGACCTTTGACCTTATTTTTCAGTGACAGGACAACCAAAATATAACTTCGCCAGAAACGATTGATCCAGTGCTACAATAAATCGAAGACTGTTCTGGTCTAGATGTTTCTAGTCCAGGCATGATAGTTTTACTCGATGGCCCAGGATATATTTCTAATATATATTATTACCTCCACAGTTAAACCTGCATTTTAGACATGATTTAAAGACCTCATTACCTCCAATCAGTAAATGCATTTTCCTTCACAAGGCTTTCTAGTTCCACATAATTTACAGCAACATATGTCAACCTGCACTAACATCAATGTGCTCTCCAATTCAGTGCTTGTTTGGAAGGTTAAATTGACCCATTTATTTAATTTTAGTAACACATCTAAATGGCACAGGGAGTGTGTTGTGAGTATGTGTGAGTGTGTGTGTGTGTGTGTGTGTGTGCACGAGGGGGGTTCACTTTTAAAGTTCACTATACAGATTACAACGTCATAAACATTTTACGCATAGATCGAGATGTAATCTGCATCACTAACATGATTACCAATGCTCGCATCGAGTGAGGCATTTTTACATTTACCAAAATGTTTCAGGAATCTACAGGATTTAGGTGTGTTTGTCACCAGTGTAGCATACGTCTGTGCAATTCATCCTTGTCCAACACTTGGAAAAACAAATGGCCTTCATCTTGATGAACTAAGCTTTGTGTTTTTATTTTGATTGTATTCGCAGTATCCAAATAAACATGTCTACAACTAAATTGGATCCATTTGATTCACACTAAAAAGATTCCCCCTCGAAGCCTTGTACCTTGACTCGGAGACTGGCAAGCTGCAGTCACATGGCAACGTCATGCTTTCAACACCTATTAGTTGAACTTTCCAGATCAAAGTAAGGACGTTTAAAATGAATTCAGCCTCAACAAAAACACCCAGCTTCTCAAGGGGGATTCACCCTATCCGTCTAGGAATATATTATAATATCATGCAGTTAAGCCTCCCCAGACATAACGGGAGAGGGCGGGCGGAGAGAAAGAAAGCAGATATGCGACGACTGTCATTCTTCTTAAACCCTTGTGTTATCTTCGGGTCATTCTGACCCATCAGTCATTGTGACCCACCGTCGTATTGCGACAACTTTACCGCATACGAAAACAAATTGAAGAATTTTCTTTTAACCGTTGGGCTGTCTCAGACCCCCCACATTGGGAAGGTTAAAAGAAATATTACTTTTATTTGTTTTTGCATTGGGTTAAATTGGGTAAACACAACGATGGTTCGTTATGAACCTTTGGGTCATGTCACGCGAAGGCAGCACAAGGGTTAAGAGCACTCCCTCTCACTTTCTTCACATCTTACCAGTGCCAGATGCATCCGGTCTCGCCTTGATGGTTTGGCAGCCACCCACCTTGTTTTGACCTTTCCATTAATAACAAGCTTACAGTGAAGGATTGCGGTGGTCAATCTGGAAAGCTCTTTGGCTTCATGTCCAGGGAAACTCTTGTCTATACCCTTGTAGCTACGGGTAGAGTGACAAAATTAGCTATTCTCCGAAGATCTCCTTGAAGCTTGGTAATCCTCGACAGAGTTGTGGAGGGTACAGGAGGAGGAGGGCTGCTAATAAAAAAAGAGATCGAACTGAAGAAGACTGGGGATTCACAGTTACCCTGTTCAGTGGAGGTTAACAGTCTTGAGAAAATTTGCTTTGTTAGTGTTTTTTGTTTTTTTATGAGAACAATATTTTAACCAGTGTTTGGTCTCAGCACCTTCATATGTTATGTCTGCTCACTATTTACTGGGCTCATATTGTCCTAACCTCAGTTCAAATAAGGGAAACCAATTTGTCCATCTCTGTTCATCTCTGAGGCCTCAGCTCTGAGCCTTGTCACGATAACCTCTCCTGCATGTAATCCACTTTAGCGTGTGACAAGTCACTCAATACCTGCCACACTTCCAATACCACGGACAGAGCACACATAAGACAGAAAATATATAAATATAATATACATATAAGAAAAAAAAAATGGATCAGTCGACAAATGTCGAAATGTAGAGGTTTGAAAATGGTAGTCATTCACGTTATACCAACCTCCAGTGAGCCAACTTTGAAGTCTTTCTGCTGACTGAGCATATCCCTTTTGTCCCAAAGCAATTCCAACCGTTATTTCAACGATATCTTCATTACATGAAAGCTAGCCTACACCTTTCACACTCTAATTTATTGCAAAGTGCAATGTGGGGATGTGTTAACATTTGCATATTGTACATCAAGATATTAGATTTAGTTTTATAAAAAAAATCTGTTTTATCGTTTTGTTCCCAGTTTGGTGAGACCTCCTCACAAATCGCCTACTGAAAGGTGAATTACTACTTTGCGCCACTGAATACTGCCAGGGTTTATCTATGGCAACCAAACATTACGTCTCACATAACAACTTAACGGACAGCAGTCCCCGTCACAATGTTGCATCCAGAACGCGGCGGCTCCTTCCTGACACTTTGCAGCTCTCATTTCTACGGACAGCGACTCGTTAACACTTTATCGTTACAGTGTTGAGATAGACAGGGAGAAAAAAAAGAAGATAATTGATCACTGAGGAGAGCGGGAGTGTGGAACTGGGGGTGGTGCAGTAGCACATCTTTAAACTGTCAGAGTGCCTCAGCCCAACAAGTGTGGCTGATGACAAGAAAATTTTCATTGAGTGGAGACTCTTTTCCCTACTATGAATCCAGAGAGATTGTTGATAAATATATCAGTCCCTGTGTCTGAAGTGACAGGAGATAATCATGCCAACTAGTGGATATGAAATAGTTTTCTTCGTTCTAATTATGGCCGAGAAAACAATGGCATCGGATTATTAAATGGAAAGAACAAGAGTTTTTTCTGTGGAAAATCTCAACCCCCAGGGGAGACCAGATGCCTGCTCTGGTCGTGTTCGGTTGGCAGCCCAAATCGGAGCCTCTTTCCACTCCAGGGTGCTGGGATGAGGGACCGTGCGCAACAGCATGGAGCACAGCAATCACAACTCCCGCTCTGTGTCCATTTCTTCCCATTTCCCTCCCCCCATCACCTCCCACCACCACCTCCCTCCCCTCCCTCCACCACCACCTCCCTCCACCCACTATGTTGACCACTCATGTTGCTCATTCTTATTTTTATATATATTTTATATTTAAATTGTTTTATTCTTAGATTGTTTAGTTCTTAGGAATAGTTAAACTTCTGTACCTTTACTTAATTTAAGATTCGTATATGTTTAGTGTTTGCACCTCCCTGCCACAGTAAATTCCGTGTTTGTATAACATAAGCTACATGGCAAATAAAGCGAATTCTGATTCTGATTCTCCACCCCTTCGTGGCCAGGGCCCTCAGCCCAGAACCAATCTCCATCGCTCCTCGCATTTCCTGCTGCTGCAAAAACATCCACGAAAAAAAAGTCGCTTTTACTTTTTCTTTATGACTGAAGAGGTTTGCATTCTCCTGACTCTGAACGAATAAATCTTTGCATCAAACACAGGGACGGAAATGAAGAAAAAAATAAGTATTAGATTGGTAGGGGATTTGACAAGGAAAATGCTTTCTTTTCAAAATCTCTTTCATATGGAGCCTAAAGGATTTGCAACAGCAAATATATAAAGTGCACTTGAGACAAACTTTCCCCCTTGCACCGACACAAGGCGAATTGACCGAGAAAGCTTTTCTTTTATACATATATCAAAGAGGATTCCTATATTGCCCTAATAAAGAAAGAAGAAAAAGCCCATCATATATACCCTAGTAATTACTTTTCAAAGTCATGTGGCACAAAAAAAGATCAATAATCTTAAAATATCAGAAGCATTAAGAAACAAATGGTAGTTCCTTTAGGACATTGCTCTTGGCCTTTGTGTCATTACTCTTTATTATAGGAGACCCCGGCTATATCGAAGCACAGAGAGGGCGTGTAGCACAGGAGAGTGGAATGGAATAGCATAATGTCATAGAAGACGCCTACTGTAGCTGAGAATGCTGGGGCACTTTTACCCATTAGACTGTTGATCAAACGACACAGATGGATATTGTGTGAGAAATGCAGCCAGGTACAATAGCATCGATGGCTTTTTATCAAAACCTGTCACTCGGAATCCATCTGCTGATAATAACCAACAATGTCAAGCAGCTTACAGATCAAGGTTGGTTCCCTTCGCTTTTTCCAACTATCCTTCACCTGACAAGTGACGGCAGCTGCAATTCACTCCCTCCCTCCTCAAGGTGAAAACGGAGGCTTGGATCGACCTTTTTCACCTCTCCTCTGGAGAACGAGGCAGGCTTTCATCCGGAGGGCTTGCCAAGTGCACAACGGACGCTGTTTACCAGTCTATCAAGGGTTTAGAGGCTGTTCTGATCCATCTTCCCACTCAGAGTGAATTAGCTCTGCGGTTGAGGTGTCGGAAACAGCAAATTTCAGTGCTTTTTTTTCTGTGTGTGTCTGCATGTGTGTAAGTGTGACTGTGTGTAAGTGTGTCTGCATGAGTGTGTGTTTGTGCCAGGTGCTCTAGGGACATACTGGTAAACCACGCCATGCATAAAAAGCCTTGAGACTGTCAGTCTTAAGTGTTCTCTTCAGACTGACATGGCTAACACATAGCCATGTGGAAGGAGCCAATTCTGTACAACCTTTTAAATAATTCACCTTTTTAACCCGACGGCCAGAACTTCAAAGTGCACGAAATGTATTATCACGTTGTCATTTTCCCCATCAGTCTACACACCAAAACTCGACAACTGACAAATGATAAGCGTGAAAACATCTCAATGGCATTAGCATGCACACACCTGACTATATTTACAAGCAAAATGATGTTAGCTACTTGGCACAACATCGACTTCCTTAAAGCTGTGACCTCTTTGCATTATCCATCAACTATTGGCATCTTATTAGCTGATACGATGAACACTGAATTTCTATATGTCTCTATAACATGTCAGTGGTAGACTAGACGCTGCTCCTTCTTACTCTGGGGCAGTGTGGGACCGAAGCCCACTCAGACAGTCTGGACTCGCCTCATCTGGGTCTCATCAGTCTCCCCTGACAGGCATTAGGACACTGAATTGCAGCAAGCAATCAAGACTAATGCTAGCATAGAGGCAAATTTGTAGGAAGGATATGACGACACCACATTCATATATTCACAGTACAGAATGATTCTCAAATAGCTCTTTATGCTTTGCATTAAAATGTATCAACAATGAAATGTCAACAAAGGTCAAACATAAACGTCTGATATGTCTAAAGTTCTTTTTTTCCTTCTCCTCGCTTCCTGCCTGATTTTTAAACGACAATCTTCATTCTCAACGTGCAATCACCTTTACCGTCTTTAGTTATGCTTTCAGTGTGTCCAGCACTTTGAACTGAAGGCTAGCCAGAAAATCTCCAATTCCAAGGTAAGAGCAGGTTCTGATATCTTCATGAAATTTTTATACAGTCCCATCCCCATGGTGATCATCAAGACCAACCCCTTCATGATCTCCTGACATGGTCTGAGCAATAAACACGCGTTAAGAGCAGAGCTCATCAGGTTTAGTCATATTTGAAATTTAAAGCTACTTTGCGTTTAATCCATTCAACCCCCAACCCGCCTCCCCCCTCCCCTCCAGGGTCTGTGGGGACTGTGTGTCAGTCAGGTGGAAGCTTGCCGTAGATGAATGGGTTTATCAGACTGAAGGCAATCATTCAGGGATGACATTGAATATCCCTGAATCAAAGTGCTGTTGACACAGCTAAGTCCGGACAAAGCTTCTTCTTTTATTTTTTATTTTAAACCAGGGACAGTTCAGGCACCTAGTTTTGCATGGCAGGTCACCTTAACCCTGACATGCTACACAAACAGACTTCCAACAAACAGGAAATCGAAAAAAAAGGAAGAAAACCGAACTGATTTGCATAATCTCCTTTGACGTGGGGGTGATGAGGAGGGGGGAGTAATGCTGCCGACAAGAACCTAAATGCTGTTTTGAGCTGAAGTTTGCTCAGGGGGGAAAAAAAAGTGCTTACTCCTCGAGTCAGACGAGGGCAGATTAGATTTGCAAAGCAGAAGTCTGCTCATCTGTGTGTCCTGTAATAGGATTAGGCCGGTCAGCTACCTCCTGTGGTCACTGACAGACAGTCTGCTGGTTCGGGGAGCTAATTTCAATACCAACACAAGCCGGGAGTGGGGGGGAGGGCGGGTTGGTAGTTTGTTTTCCCTCCATTTCTAGAAGGGGAGTGGTTAAAGATGGGGCTTTCAACCTCGGCTATCAGTGTTTATTTCCTCGTAGATGTCAATGTGAGGCGTTGCACCGACTAAGTCAGACAGTGTTTCCAGATGTAGAGCGTCTTACCCTGGTTTTACCACGTTCATAAATAAGTTATGTACCTGGCCTCTACTTTGGGGTCTCGCTGTGTTAGGCTTGATGGGGATGACCACAGCTTAGCATGTTTATTTAATGAGTGGAACACCTTGAGGGTAACCGGGTTCTTCATAAACGGCATGTTGGATGAAAAACATGAGGGCGTCTGTGTCAGATGCTACCCGTTGGACTGTTCAGAGAACAGGAAGTCTTGTTGGTTCAACATGCAGATAAATAAATGTTTGAGTGACGGCTCTTCAAGGGAGTTTGCATGCAGATGGCGAGGGAGTCAGGTGGCTGAGCGGTTAGGGAATCGGGCTAGAGATCTGAAGGTTGCCAGTTCGATTCTTTGCCATGCCAAATGACGTTGTGTCCTTGGGCAAGGCACTTCACCCTACTTGCCTCGGGGGAATGTCCCTGTACTTACTGTAAGTCGCTCTGGATAAGAGCGTCTGCTAAAATGACTAAATGTAAATGTAGGGATCGTTCCCGGTGAAATTGGCCGACAAATTGTCTTGGCCAATCAGCTTCGCTTTTCTGATAGTAAGATCCTTTGAGAAATATGTAGTTTACAATGTGAGTTCCTGCATGTACCGGCAAGTGAATCCCATTTTGTAAGCAACTCCAGGCCAAACAGAGGCGAGACCTAAGCATGTCTTACATGTTCTTAAGCTGTTGTCTGACCCCAGGGAGAATGAGGATGGGGGCAGGGAGGGAGGTACCGTGAGAGAGAGAGAGAGAGAGAGAGAGAGAGAGAGAGAGAGAGAGAGAGAGAGAGAGAGAGAGAGAGAGAGAGAGATACATTCATCTTGTATCGAGAGAGAGAGAGAGAAACAAGGCTTTCTAAAGTAGATCACAAGAACACATTCCTCTTCCAGCTCTCCAGGTGCACTAGAACACAATGCTTGATGCCGTTTTCTACTCGAGCAACAGGGATGACAGAAATCAATCCCATCAGTACTTCTGCAGGCGAGGAAATAAAGCTCTTCTATATGTTGACTCCATCTCATTCTGTTGTGATTTCCACAGAGACTCAGAACACAAAAGCCCATGTTATGGAGTATATGAATGGTGTTTCTTTGACCATTATTAATATTCACCATAAAAGTAGTGATGGTTGTTGTTTAATGTAAAAAACAACTCAATATTCTCTTACAGCATACACTGTAATATATGTAAACTAATTCCTCCAATGTATCTTATCTTATTCGGTTCAAAAATGTCACAAACAGTTGAATTGTTAGAATTGCCACAGCAAACAAACACAGTGCTCAGTCACATTGCTCCAGTCCTGCAGTAAGACTGCCAAACTCATTTCGAGCCACTTCACCGCAGAACATTAGGGGTACCGAGGTCAACCTAATGCTGAAGTTGTAATTAGAAAAAGAAAACCTCTCTTCCATTCCTGCTTCTCTCACCCTCCACCCTTCTCTCCCAACCTCCACCTCACTCTGGTACCTTTTAAAAAGGATAATCTCATTTCTACCTCCAACATTTGTTACCCTGGCCTGTCCACCCACCCACCCACCCCACCATCCAAGCCCCTCCCGCCCACCCCCACCATATCTTTCCTCATCTGAGAGTGAGCCATGCACTGTAGGCAATCATTCAGATATGCAAACACCCATCCACACACAGAGGCTAAAACGAAGAGGTGTGGATTGAGAGAAAGAGCGAGGGAGAGAGAGAGGCAGAAAGAGAAACAGAGAGAGAGAGAGAGAGAGAGAGAGAGAGAGAGAGAGAGAGAGAGAGAGAGAGAGAGAGAGAGAGAGAGAGAGAGGCAGAGAGACAGAGAGAGACAGAGAGAGAGAGAGGATATAAAAAAGGTATAGAAAGTGACAAGAAAGAGAAAGGAGTAAGGGTTTTCCACCTGCGGTGAGCGCCCATGCAAAGCATCGCTGAGTAAACTAATTGAATATCGACGCTCTGACTGACTGCTACCTGTGACATTGGCCTGGAAACAAACCCCACGATTTACTGCCAAGCAATTAGGAAGAGACACCATCTATTCTATTCACTTGATGGATACAGCTTGTTGTTTTGTCTTTTTTTGTTTTTTTACTATTTCAATAAAACCGTTTTTTTGTGCGTGCAATCTGGATTTAATTTATTTCAGATATTCCACAAATACTCCTCCTTGACAACTTTGCAGGACAGACGATTGACTTTTCATCCTTGCAGGGAGATGAGGTGTTCTACACTACCTCCCTCCTGTGATTTTGTTCAAAGAAGCTTTGGCATGTAAGCCCAAAGTGATGAAATGATTCATGATAATGTGTAGGTGGGTGAACTACTTTGGAGAAATCTAAAGTATAACCCTCCCCTTAGGCTGATTGGTAGGGAAGGTGTGGGGGGGATTTATCTACAATCCACATTTAAGCAACAGTTAATCATCATCACAAATCAAGCATTTCTTTCCGTGGTTACATTTACATTTAGTCATTTAGCAGACACTCTTATCCAGAGCGACTTACAGTAAGTACAGGGACATTCCCCCCAAGGCAAGTAGGGTGAAGTGCCTTGCCCAAGGATACAACGTCATTGGCACAGCTGGGAATCGAACCGGTAACCTTCAGATTACTAGCCCGACTCCCTAACCGCTCAGCCACCTGACTTCCCTTGGTGGTGGAACAGAAAGTCTACATGGTGTGATTAACACAAGAGCTCAGATCGAGGCTTCCTCTCCCAAGTGAAATCATTTGCTTGAAATGTTGTTTCTCAAAACCTCTGAAACTCTCCTCAAAAGAGCATTTCACCGCGCTGCTTCGACACCAGAAGGAGTTAAAAAGGAAAAGGAGGTACTAGAGCAGTGTGGTTGTCGTTCAGGGGCCACACTGCAGTGGGTCTCAACACCTGTATGTAACGAGACCAGAGAGAACGGAGGGATCCTGACAGGAGAAGCCACGACTGCAGCCCTGGACGGTGAGAAAATGACCTGCCATGTCTTGAGTCTCACCTCCTGAAACACTTCTGGTGCTATGTCTCACGCACACACATCTACACACACAGACCGCCAGAGACACACAATTTACACGCACACAGACATCCCCACAAACAAAATACACACAGTGGAAATGTGTGTGAGGACACAATCAGAATCAGAATGGCTTTTATTCACCATGAAAGTTTGCACAGACAAGGAATTTGCTTTGGCAGGAATGTGCAAACATTAAACATATAGGTATCTAAAATTTAAATATGAGAACTAACTATACTAAGGGTACATAACTAGCAATACTAAGTGGAATTAGATTCAAATAAACTATACAATAAAATATAAAATAAAATATATAAAAATAAAAAACAAACAGCAGTACTATCTGGAGTAATTGACTGTTATCGACAGAAGTCAAGATTAAAGCTTAGTCTGCAGCCAGACCTGTCCTGTAGGCAACAACATCGATCTGGAAATAATCCATGCACCCACCTACTATTGAACAGTACTGAAAACACAGCCTTTACTTCAGTTCACAATTAACTACCATGTGTTAATCTAAAAAGTCAAATTTGTAAGATTTTCAGATGCTTGAAACGTTGGTGTTCCACCCGTATCCTACCTGAGACGGCTTTGGAAACACCTCGTAAAGTTTTGCAGTTCGAACAGAAGGAAAGGTCAGCTATGCCTGAAAGCGTCTCCCCAGATAATGAGACCTGTCTAAGGCTCTGACTCTTCACGCCAGGTGAGATCCAACTCACCTGGAGTGTGACAGAGTGGACAGAGATCAAATTAGTGATCCAGTACAGCCGGCCTGTTCCTCTGGTTTCACTTCATGAAAGATCTCATGTGATTTGACTTCTGCGCTGAATTGCAGATAGTTATCAAATGAATGTTACAGAATATAGACTCCCAACAATGGACACTGCCAGTTTACTGAATGGACTGCCACCCGATAAATGTAATATTAATCTGATAACTTTAGCTACTCAGGGAGACACTATAAAAAGCTGAAGTAATGACCTTTGTTTTCATAAACACTTTAGACGCGATTTTAATCGCTGGCAAGCGCCCCCGCCTTCACTGGACGTCATGTCTTACACTGAGCTGCAGCGACAGGTTCATTTTCTGCTTCCTTCCCTTTATAGGAGCAACAAAACACCCAGGGAAGCTCCTTCTGTTGGCCCGTCTCCCCCACACAAACACCACATTCATCGCAACTACTTCCCCCCCTAATGTTCACCATTCATCTTCTAAAGCAGAGCAGCTCCGAAATTGTCCAGCTCACAGACTCTCTGAACTTACTTTTCCCTCAGTGGTAGGAACACTGATTTGAAGTCGACTGTGTTCTTATACATAACCTTGACAGAGAAATACAGACGCAATTCAATCCTGAAGCTGGGTGAAGTGGTGGGGGCTTGGAACATGAAGGAGTTTGCGATGTTTCCCAAAGGAGGGGTCCTATTTTTCAACATGCCATTCATCTTTCTTGGGAATCTAACTAGTGATATTGTGAACTACAAAAGGAAAAAAAGATTTCAACAACTGTAGCTGTAAAACTGGCTAAATCCCCAATGTCCTTACCTGTCGTAATCTACTAAACATGGGTGGAACAGGAATGCCTCTAATGCATCTCTTAATTAAATCTGGATGATCAGACCATGCATCATGGCGCGCGGAAATAAATCTGGTTGAGATTGACAGTGAATCCCTCTCGCGGTGGTAATCACACCCATGTGCCAGGAACAGACTGTAAAAATCAATCAGGTTTATGCATACGAATACAGGGTCTCTCGGAGCGATTGTGCAAATTGCTTTACAGTGTCTCATAATTGGTTATGCAGAAAAAAAACGGGAAATGGAGGGGAAGCATCAGTCATCGATATCTTCTTTTCTTTTTGACGTGGTGCATTTTGAAGGCGCCATGGTGAAAGAAACTAGTATTTTAACTCGGGCCGTACGGAGAGAGATTGTGTGAGGTCGAAAATCCATTCTGAGGCTCCAGCAGAGATTCAATGCAAAGTAATGAATGTCAATGTGTGTGTTTGGAATTGCAACAGTGCTTTTGCCCTCAGTCCAAGTTGTGTGTGTTCTGATTTTAATATTCGATTTTAGTTATATAGCAAGATCTCATATAGCCTAAACATTTGTATTTATTATTCAAGCCAAATCCAACAACAGGTTTAAAGGTAAATAGTTTTGACTAAAAGAACGAGTGAAGCGCCTCATCGCATGCTAATAAGAATGATTTTTTCCTGCTCACTATACCTAGTGGCACAGCAGAAATAATAAACTTCTAAAGAACCTGCCATCTGGAGAGAGAGATAGAGAGTCGGGGGGGTTGAAAAGGAACACTGGAATATGTTAAGAGTCAGGAGTGATTCATTTCACTCTTTCCAGCTCCCTGGATTTCCTGATTTAGATATTATTTTAACCTCGGTGACCCGCCACCACAACACCATGTCAGTCTATTGATAATCCACTGTGGGTTTACCTTTTGTAGAACATCTCTCACATACTGATGCACTCGCCAGCCCTGTCTGCTCTATGTGGGGGTGTTTACGTAGGGAAGGAGGAATCATTTCACCGTTTATGATAAGGCCCGTCTGAATGGGTTTCAGCTAACAGCGGCTGATAATAGAAACTGGGGGAAACAAATCGCAGGAGAGAAAATGGACACACAGAAGCTACAAGCCAATCAACTTAAATAAACTCGTTGAGGAAGCCGGACAGCTGTTATCCTTGGAGCAAACATGCCCATGTCACTCTCTCTATTGAGCGAGACAGACAAACAAAAGGCCCCTCCTCCAGCACCTTGGAGACTGAGACAGAAGGAACCACAGCCGTGAGAGTCCGTCTCTCTGTGGCCCCACGATAACGTCCCCTTTAGGGAGGCTGCAGGGAGGCCTGAAGGCCAGCGCAGTGTGGACCCCGTGGACCCCCTCCCCCCCCAGTTCAGACTCATCAAGAATTACTCCCGTCTTGTCTCATTCCATTTCTTTCTCTTTTTTTCCATGCATTATTGAAGCGCTTTCCCTTCTTTTTTGGAAAGTTTTAAGTCACAGTGTGACAGGGAAGGCAGGGAGAGAGAGCGAGACCGAGAGAGAGTCAGAAAGAGAGAGTGAGTCAGAGAGGGAGTGAGGAGGGACATGCAGCAAGATGCACGGGCCAGATTCAAACCCAAGCCCCTGTGGTTTAGTAAGGCCTCAGCCTACATGGTACGCACACTCACCCAGTGAGCTACCGGGGCACCCCCCAGTCTTGTATTTGATCCAATAAATCTGGATGCCTGGTTCTATATATTTTTTTCTTTCTGAGCTTAAGTGATTGCTAAACCACACAGACGCCACAGTCATTCTCAAACACAAAGTCGATGTCATTGCTGACAGCTTCACTTCACCTACCGAGATATCCATGCAGACAGAAAACGTATTTTCAAAAAACGGCGTTCTTTGTTACACCTTTAACTCTGGTTAAATATGTAGAATCTCACAAAGGTTCGGTACACCACACTTTCATTAGTGTCGGGTGAGCCAACTGAAGTAACATCAGGAGTCTATGCCTTAAGATATCATGATTTATCTTGGTTATACAAATGCATCCACTTGCAGCTGGTAATGAGATACTAAAATACAAGACAAGGAGATGACAGATTTATGATAAGAGTCACATTTCCCAAGCTGCAGAAGCTAGATCTTATTGCGTTGGCTCCACAGACCCAGTGTGCAAGTCAGAGTGTGTACCAGATCAAAATAACAGATGAGGGAGAGGTTTGCCTCTTTGCTGCAATGACATCCAGAGGTATGCTGGGGAGAGAAAAAAAGATCTTTGTTGAAAGGTTTGAAGTTTAAGGGTGGATATGCTACTGTTTGAGGACAGATGTTGACTTGGATGAGGTAGTTAAAACTGACAGCCACTCCAGACCCTTGCGCTCACATGCTCGTTCTCTCTACATGAGATTTTATTGTTTGAAGTCTCTTCTACAAGAAGCTGAAAATACACTAATTCACTATACCCCCAGACGCTAAAAAAAACTGTCCAGAAATAGCCTGTCCAGAAATACCTTCACAGGACTATCATTGTCGATGGTTCGGGTACAATCCCAGCATATATTTTTGTCTTTGTGAAGTGTTTCCCCTGGAAGGTGTGCTACATCCATGTTCCATACTGACATGGGTTGTCTTGGGGCAGATTGCAAAATACCAAGGGAAATATGAAATATATTCAATGTCAAACACACCCTAGGTCTTATTGAAATGTTGCATCAATGAAGTAGAACAATATTTATTACAGTCATTACCAACCAAGTAGAACGTTCAGGATCCATTATGCATTGGTGGTTGTATGGCTTCAATAAAACTTCACAAGGATGGAAATCACATTGGGATTCTGAAAAGACCAGTAGCCATTAACCCAACAAAGATAATGCATGTTGACTCGAAGACTTGGTTATTGTAAAAAGGTCGAACAAATGAAAAGAAAGCTTGTTTGTGAAACGTTGATGCTATTTCAGAGTCTGCTTTTAGTTAACAGAATGGAAATTCGTTAACAGAATGGAAATTCAAAGAGTCAGGTGGCTGAGCGGTGAGGGAATCGGGCTAGTAATCCGAAGGTTGCCAGTCCGATTCCCGGTCATGCCAACTGACGTTGTGTCCTTGGGCAAGGCACTTCACCCTACTTGCCTCGGGGGAATGTCCCTGTACTTACTGTAAGTCGCTCTGGATAAGAGCGTCTGCTAAATGACTAAATGTAAATTGACCTTGGTTTAAATGTAATGTCCTTCAAACAAGCGTGAACTTATTACATTTCTGAAAGCATAGCCATGCTCTGGTATGTCACTTAATCTTCATGTTTGAAAACCCTGCCATTTCACACATTTCCATTCAACACAGTAGCTAAAGACTCTAGCCTTGGGGATGTTCGTGAAGTTTGAAGAATTGGAAAACATGTTTTCACTTTGGCATTAGCAATCACTTTACCATACTTAAATGCAAAAAAGAATTCTCAAAAGGGATTGTATCAACTGGGATGTTACCAAGCATATTACATCGTATTGTATCATTCAATTTATATTTTATTCATTTAACAGGTGTGTGTGTGGCATACAAATACTGTACCGTATAACTGTCAAGCCAAAATACAACTACCCTTAGATTTGTCTCAGACTGATTGACACATCGGCTGAACTTGACCAATTATGGAGGATAAACAAGTGCCTGGAGACGGGACCTTTAACTGCCCTGCTTCCCGGTTGCTGTTCATGTTGCCCTTTTACTTGAGAGGGCAAACAACTGCTATTTGAAAGGAAGTGAGAGAAACTATTTCAAACTGTGTGATTTTGGTGGTCTACTGCTGATAAAACCTGCTATTTTCTCAAAAATCAGGACAGAACTTGTGCAGCAAAGATGGAAGCCTAGTAGTGATAAAATAATGGCCGAATTGCCGTTTTCTCGAACAACTTAATTGCTCCTACTTTCCAGTTGATGTCTTCACACATAAAAATGAAAAAAAAAGACATCTGCAAGAATTCTTAACTGGTAAGGATGGCTCATTGAAAGATTTTCCTGTGGAAATCAGGCTTCGGCTTTCTGAAGGGAAACCATTATTTTTTCTAATTATCTTCACCCAAACAATTCCATGATTTAGGGCAGGTTTCCAACAAGGAAGAAAGACTTCACACTTTGCAACAATGTCTTTGTGGTCTGTATGAATGATGTGCGATACAAAACCTATAAAAAAACGTTTTCAGGGAACCACAACAATGGGATTGTGATTAATGAGGAACATTTGTTTCTGTATTGACCTCAAAAGACCATTAAGATTGCCACTGAAGCGTTTAACATTAATTATAAGGGGCCTCCATAAGCTTCCATGAAATTCAATGAGCACCCACAAGTCTGAAGTAACACCAGAGGGTTTGCAGACAAGTTTTCTGCTGAATCACCATCCATATTAAACCGTCTTTTGGTTTGTTCTGAATAAAAACGAATGAAATCTTCTTAATATTATCATACACCCCTTGCTATTCACGCGTTGAAACAGTACAGTGCAACATTAGCTGACAAGCTAAAAAAAAAAAAGAATTAACATCAGTCTGTATTTCAAACTACAGGAAACAATCTGCCAGCTTTAAGGCCCTCTACCCAGCTTCGCCCTACAATAGTCCTGTCAAGTATTGTGTTCATGGTTCATGAATCTAATGCGTCTGTGAACGTCAACAAGGAAAGCTTTTTAAGAAGTCATCGGACCGATCTCACTTCAGACGATGGAAATAACATCATCAAGAAACACAACCAACCTATTTCAGACCTGCGCACAAAGTAACTCATTATTTGCTACATTTGCTAGAATCCTGGCATTTCCCAACTTACTGGGCCTGTTTGTCGTTAGCATCGAGGCTCAGAGCGGGAGCTCATCCTTAGCTTTGTGAAACCTGATGAGAAAACCAAGCTAGAGTGACAGCGCTCTCGTAAGCCCTCACACACTGAATAAGAGCGTTAGCAAACGTCATTAGAGCTCATCTTCGACAGCTGCTGTTCAATTTGTGATTAAACGCTACTATTATTAGCGTCTGTTCAACATACCTAGAGACCTGACTGATGATTCACTATGATCACATGGCACGCTTCGTCTCTGAAGTTATATCTGGGTACACTTTCTTACGAATGCTTCACTCTCAATATCAGTGTCTGTAATTTAGCCTATTATAGTCAAGTGGAGGGTTGTCCAGTCATAACTACAAAACCAATATATTCATCAAACCGAAAGGTCATCTCCTATTTTGTGTCGATGACTTCAAAATCACTTTATTATCAACGCAAAGAGAGAAAGAGACGGAGAGAAATCATGCGTGGGCAAAAAAAGGAAACAATCAAAAGGTTTTATATACTGTACATTGGCCTACAATACAAACAACAACAAACAACAACCTCATAAAATCCTTATTGATATACACACTAAAAAAAGCCCAACAGCTTTACAAAGACACTCTCCCGGATAACTAGCATAGAGTCGATCGCCAAGAGCTTTCCAGCACAATTAGTGATAGCACTAATTGAAATGTCGCCTCTTCTTCTCTCTGAACCCGGTCTACGAGTGAACAGCAACTCGGGCAGGGCCCCAGTAATCACACTCTGGGATTACTGACCTAGCTGACGGCTAACTCCACCATCTGCTACGTGATAAGTTGCAAACCACCGCAATGATGCAGAAGGCTGTCTGTAAAACGAGACGCAACCTAACCAACCAAAAAACAAAGATATTTATGGGTGCATCGCACCCTGAAATGTTTAGATTTGTGGCATCTTCATGTAAATGTTGACACAAAAAGGTCTGGAAAGTGTGATAGAAATACTACAATATTCGTGGGACACTTGAGGCTAAAACTGATAACACGAGGGACGTGAGGAATGGAACTGTATACATTTGAATATGTACACACTACAGCCAGTCTCTTCACATAGATGGAAATGCACCAGGCTTGAGAGCACTGTTTATTGTCTTTGGAGTATCAATGACAGAGTTGTAACAGCCAGGGAGGGGCCTCCATGTGGTCAGTGGTGCAGAGGGAGAGAGGCAGAAGAGAGAGAGAGGCAGAGAGAGAGAGAGAAGAGAGAGAGAGAGAGATGAGAGAGAGAGAGAGAGAGAGAGAGAGAGAGAGAGAGAGAGAGAGAGAGAGAGGCAGAGAGAGGCAGAGAGAGAGAGAGAGGCAGAGAGAGAGAGAGAGGCAGAGAGAGAGAGGCAGAGAGAGAGAGAGAGGCAGAGAGAGAGAGAGAGAGAGAGAGGCAGAGAGAGAGAGAGAGAGAGAGAGAGAGAGAGAGAGAGAGAGAGAGGCAGAGGCAGAGAGAGAGAGGTCTCTACTCGTATCTCTCACAGTCCTTTCAGCAGTGAGGTCACTGGTCATCTGGGTCTGAAGGAGAAACCCTCCATCTCTTCTGTCCCCCCCCCCCCCCCCCTGCATGCAGCTCAGCCCAGCCACCCTTATACGCAGGCAGGGACTGCTAGCACCTGAGAGAGATGAGATTCAAGAGGCAGGATGATACTAGAGCCGTAACTTGTGAGACATGATTTCCACTCACAAATGAGAGGGCATTATGATAGTCTGAACATGTATTCCTCAAACAGCTGAGGGACATGTTGTTCCTTTTTCAATTCAACAATCGCAACGGTCGGTTAAGTGGATAGCATTGCTTGAGGTGAATCTCATACGACTCTGTTGGTTTAATAACAACTAAACATGAGTCAATTGGACAATCCTCACAAACACACACACACATCCTTTTGGGGGTTGAAAAAAAGAAGAAAATTGTCGTCTGGTTTTTCCTCAAGTGTATTTCATCCCACTCAGACGACATCCTCTGGCGCCCTGTCAGGCAGAGCATATGCATGCAGGAACTATTTCCAATGCCTCTTTGTCAGGAACACTGGTTACATAGACTGAGCCGGCGCAGAGTGCCAGCGCTGACGATGGCGGCATTCCTCTGCCACAACAGGCCCCGTGAAAGACCGGGGGCCTGAAGTCGTAGTGTGGGTTCCTGGGCTGATTATTAATCAGCCTCGCCGCTCTGAAAAAACCAAGGGCCAAGTCACATGGCTACTTCACTGAGGGGACTTGGCAGAGAGGGACAGAGTCAGAGAGGGAAGAAAGCCTCTTCTGTTCGCCTCCCCTGTAATTTTATGTGATTGAAAGTATTGTTCCGACATAATAACGGGCCAATGTCGGACTTGCAGGCGATTTTTGAGCCAACTGCCACTGAGGATTGGTAAGTGCAGCACACTGATTCCGATGAGGGACAGCAATTAAAGGAGGTTTCAGACGGCTGTTCCAGTTAGGAGCTGTGTAGTGTGAAGTGAGTGATTGTGATAATTTGTCAGTTGCCTTTGCGACAAGAAGAGCAGAAAAGAAAGTTTGACGTCTCGCCTACACTGTACTCTTTGTGAGGTTGCGTTTCCTTCAAAGTATCAACGTTAAGTATTTGTAGTAATCTACCATTTACAATAAATATTCCCAAATATGATTAGTTGGCAGTTGGGAGTTGGCAACTATAGTTACTGTATGCAGCCTTGATCTTATTCAATGGCTTCCCCTTTTGGTGGTCCGAAACTGGTCATGGGAAAAGTCCCTGTCTGACCAACACACTAGTAACTCAGCCAAAAAATAAATACACTGCAGTAAGTGACATTCTGGAATTCAGTCAACACAGTCCTAAAGCATTCATGGATGCTAGATGCAGTGCTGCAGTCAACACTGCGATGATAAATCGTTTCTCCGTGCAGTGAAAAATGAGCAAATATGATAACAATGACCTCTAATCTATAATTTGCTCCTTCAGGAAATGAGCAGGCCCTCTTGTTATTTTGACGAAATGGGCAAAGTGGCAATTTCACATCTGGGTAGTAACCGATGTCAATTATTCACGCTCGTCAGCTGCCTCTAATGTGCCTAATTTGCTTAATAACATATCATGCTGAGAAGCACCGAGGAGAAGTCATTTAAAAAAATGAAGCTGCAGTTCTCGATTCATAACATAAGCGGACCTTCATGCACAGAAAGATGACACTTGAAGGTCCTACATGCACAGATCAGTAAACAAGAATCCCAAGTAAACTGTCCTAGTGTACAGTATTACTCATGTAGTACTAATGTACTGTAGTACTAATGTGTTCCTAAGATGTTAGGACCCATAAAACTCTATTTCTTACCTCTCTATATTGACTGATCAAATAGGATACTGTCCTGTAAACCCCATAGAAACAATAAACTTTTTATTTTAATTTTTTACACAATATCCAAATTGACTCTTAAATCAATTCTGCACCGAAAAAAGTAAGAGTAATATTCTCCACATCACATTTGTGATCCTTTAGTTTCATATTTATGTGTTTGGTTCCTTTTCAAGATTCCTGTGTCCCACTATCTGTTCAGTGCAACATGGAGATTGGCAGAGCCACATCTCACAGCCAGGCATCTCCAACCATCTCCTCTGGTTCCAACCTCCCAACTTCGTCTAACCTTCACACGGCAACAAAGAGACGACAGTCTCTACACGTCAGCAACAATCTCCATGTCTTTTGTCCAAGCAGCCCTCGCCCGCCACCCCACCCACCCCCCGTCCATGCCCCATCCCACACACTACTCTCTCTCTTGGTCGGTAGTCCAACAACAGCTGTTGCTCCAAATTGCGATGTAACCACCAATAATTCCTGCCTTTGGCGGAGTCAGGCTGGTGGAGGGAGGGGAGGCAGGCTTGGTGGAGGGAGGGGAGGCAGGCTGATGGAGGGAGGGGAGGCAGGCTTGGTGGAGGGAGGGGAGGCAGGCTGGTGGAGGGAGGGGAGGCAGGCTTGGTGGAGGGAGGGGAGGCAGGCTGATGGAGGGAGGGGAGGCAGGCTTGGTGGAGGGAGGGGAGGCAGGCTGATGGAGGGAGGGGGGCAGGCTTGGTGGAGAGAGGGGAGGCAGGCTGATGGAGGGAGGGGAGGCAGGCTTGGTGGAGGGAGGGGAGGCAGGCTTGGTGGAGAGAGGGGAGGCAGGCTGGTGGAGGGAGGGGAGGCAGGCTTGGTGGAGGGAGGGAGGGGAGGCAGGCTGATGGAGGGAGGGGAGGCAGGCTTGGTGGAGGGAGGGAGGAAGGGGAGGCAGGCTGGTGGAGGGAGGGAGGGGAGGCAGGCTGGTGGAGGGAGGGGAGGCAGGCTTGGTGGAGGGAGGGAGGGGAGGCAGGCTGGTGGAGGGAGGGAGGGCAGGCAGGCTGGTGGAGGGAGGGAGGGGAGGCAGGCTGGTGGAGGGAGGGAGGGAGGGGAGGCAGGCTTGGTGGAGGGAGGGAGGGGAGGCAGGCTGGTGGAGGGAGGGGAGGCAGGCTGGTGGAGGGAGGGAGGGGAGGCAGGCTTGGTGGAGCGAGGGAGGGCAGGCAGGCTGGTGGAGGGAGGGAGGGGAGGCAGGCTGGTGGAGGGAGGGAGGGAGGGAGGGGAGGCAGGCTGGTGGAGGGAGGGAGGGAGGGAGGGAGGCAGGCAGGCAGGCTGGTGGAGGGAGGGAGGGAGGGAGGGAGGGAGGGAGGGAGGGAGGGAGGGAGGGAGGGAGGGAGGGAGGGAGGGAGGGAGGGAGGGAGGGAGGGAGGGAGGCTGGTGGAGGGAGGGAGGGGAGGCAGGCTGGTGGAGGGATGACCAGGGGGCACAAAGGACAGGCCAGTGAGGGGCTTGGCGGGAACGCCGCAAGGATATGTGCTGCATCCCGGCAACGCTCAGAACAGACAAATAGAGAGAGGGGGGGGGAGGGAGAGAGAGAGAGAGAGAGAGAGAGAGAGAGAGAGAGAGAGAGAGAGAGAGAGAGAGAGAGAGAGAGAGAGAGAGAGAGAGAGAGAGAGAGAGAGAGAGAGAGAGAGAGAGAAAGTGACAGCAAAGAGAGAAGAAAGGAGAGGGGAGAGACAAAAGAGAGAGGGGGGCAAACAAGCCTATCCTCAAGAGTTCTGCCACCAGTCCTCTCTGATGTAATGTACTCAGCTCTCTACACAAAGTGGTTGGGGAGCAGGCAATATGGGATTAGTTATTTTTAACAAGCCTAGCGGTCCTTAAGAAATCGTGGGTCTCTTCTATGATTAACAGTTGAGGCCAGTGCACTGGGAAAGCAATTCAACGACTTAATTTACTAATTTTGAACGTTGCGCAACTTTCAAAAGAGTTTGATAGGGATCATTTTCAACCTGACCTGTTATAGTTAACCCAAGTAATGATAACTAAACTAGTTCTATATAGGCTACAAAATAAATATATGAAACAAAATCCATAGCCTATAGGAAACCTCACGGGGTTGTCCTGGAGATGTTGGCTTTAGATATTGCACTACGACATGCCATGTATTGATGAACGTAAAACAATTAAAAACGCAAGAACCATCCTCGGGTGAAGACGGTTTAACTTCGATGACCTTAACATGTTGCCAATCCGGATTAACTAACCTACTCAATCTATTATATGCCGACCTCCTGTCCGACTGAAAATATAGGCGATGTCAAGATGCTCAGAGTGGACTGACCAAAGCCAAGTTGGCACATAATTTAACATACTATTCCGTTCAACGTAAAAAAATGCAATAATCTATTTCAGAGAGTTGCACTGATGATATGAGAAAAGTTGCGTTACAAACACACTGGTACCTTTCAGGGTAACTATTTGGTGCAACCGAATAATGCCAATTGCGTTTCACCAATTTCACCTTGGTTAAAGCGTTATGGTATGTGGTTTAATGCCAATTTTTAAACCCATGCAATTTAAAAGGACAACATCACGTGTGATATTAAAATAAAGGAACAAAAATAACACGCGTGAGTAAGATATCCCATTCCGAAATATTAAAATCACATACCTTGTTGCATCAGAAGAAATGTCATTCCGACCAGCATAAACCAAAACACGGGGTTCTTCATGGTGATTGGTTTGACGGGTCTTTTCGGTGTGGAAGTGCGTTGTTGGTCAGAAATAGACTTCAAAAGGAATATCTCCGAAAAGTGAGGAGAAGCGGAGTGATGTTCCCACAACGTGTCTGTCCTTCTATCTAACTGTAATGCGGCCACCAACGCAAGCACTACAGAAGTCCCTCCTTCACCGATGTATTGGTCGTAATTTGTGAGTGGCTGCTTGCTAGGCTTGTGGTGCTAAGCGCCGCCGCTGTCCAAGAACCCGCTGCTATTCCATTAACGAAGTCAGCAACAGTAGACCGCTTCTTTTTCGTTTTACAACAACGGGGTCCGCGTTTTCTACTGAGAAGTATATCTATATGGGTGCATGCAATCAACGGCAGGATTTGTTTGGAAACAATGAATATTTGTTCTTGATTAGGTTCAGCTTGGTTGATTTTGTTTAACTATTTGATTTGGTTCAGAGAATACAATGTTGTATCTTCTACACTGGGAAAAGCAATAGGCTACATTTAAGACATGTACTTTATATTCATGTCGAATAAACATGAGAGGAATAAATTTAGATGTTTCGGGGGTTGCCTACGCGGAAAAGATAGTCATTTGACAGTAGCAGTTGATTTTGCACCCAATCACTTATAAGCTGCAACAATATACAATGACGGTTATAGCGCAATAACAATAAAAACGCAGTTCCTCTGGCAGTTGGCTGTTTGGAATCATATTTTTGCTGCATAGTGACTCTTGTTGGTATTGGGTCCAATAAGTTTGTGCTGGCAACACTTCACTTCAGAGTTCAGCCTAATTCTGTAAGCAGTCACAACATCCTATAGCTACCTCTAGATGTTATGAACGCAGAGCGGTAGAACGCAATATATATCACTTTTCAATTGCTCTGGTACAGGGCAGTCGATCTGAATAATTTCGAAGTAAACTGTTTGGTCAGCCCCATTATTTTTGCAACGTCCAGACTGATTTGTTGTCATCTTTTGACCGCACGACGGCCAACTCAATTAGTATCAACTTAGATTCGTCAGTGATGTTGTCATACCCTCAGAACAGTTTCCAAAGGCAACGCTTAAGATCAAGACATCTCTCCCTCTCCCTGGCGCATTGCCTAACCTGATTCAAATAAATTATACTTGCAGGATAGTAACTTTAAAATGTTCTGGAAGTTCTTAATAGACTATTAAATCTGGTATAGACAGAACAATATCCTGTTTTCCTAGTTGTAGATCAGCCAGGATCCGGATGGGCTAATTATCCATGTCATTAAATATCTGTTACATCTTAGAAGGTTCCTCCTTCTCCCGACCACTAGGGGCAGTGCCTCATGGATTTGGTTGGGGTTCAATCTAGGTTGATACAGTATTATATACAGGGGCGTAGCCAGGACATTATTTCTGGGGGGGCCAGCTCTGGCCAGTCTTTTATTTGGGGTGGCACTTGATTGTCAAAAACTACTATTTTAAAACTCACACACTGCATCACTCAGAGCAGCAGTTTTCTAACGGTATCCGGTGGTTAGCTGCTAGTCTCCATTGAAGTGCTGTCAGAATGCAGGTACGTTGGTTTGTGTCTTGCGCTGTTGATGGGGGCGTGGCCCAACATGTTGCGAATATGGGGCTTGTAGCATAAGTGACAAATGCCAATATAAGACTTTAGATTTTATTTAGATTTTTAGATTCATTTCAGCTTTATACCGTTTCTGTCCAGGAAGGTTAAAAAAAAAACTTTTGTTTTTGTGAGGTTGGGGGGAGGGGGGCCGGCAGGGTGGCCAATCTCTGACCAATGGTGGCCGTGGCCCCCCCTGGCCACCACGTGGTTACGCCCCTGATATTAAAACAATATCGTACAGTATATTGGACCTTGGTTTCGATCCAATCACGAGGAAGAATAAGAATCATGTTTAATGAATAATGAGACAAACTCGACGCACTGAGATTTGTTCATGTCACTCTCACCTTCTCTTCCCAGAGGAAGGGTATTAAGTACAACCAGGTAAAAGATTCTTCCCACAAGCAGTTAGGGTCCTGAACTCCCATAACTGTTAGCCTTTTATTGCCAGTGTCCTCTTGGTCTAATGGTAGTAATGTGACAGGCTGGGTTTGAAACCTCTCAGGTTAGTCTCCAAGGTAGCGTCTTCCTAGAAGAGGGGGATCAATACTGCACAAGTGGTTGGAAAAACCTTTCTGCTATTACGATGATGCAGACCTTAAAACCACAAATATAGATGTCTGAGAATGACTGAGTCTCCTAATCGGACAGGGAGATCCTGCCTTAGCGCAAACACCATGCGCTCCCTGTCGTGCAGAAGCAGACCTCCTAGGAATAAAATAAAAAAGTGGGCTCCATAAATGACATCATGTTTTAAAGATAGCCTTACATGTTCATATCCACACAGCTTTAGAGCCAAGGCAAGATTGATTAAATTCCCATTGTGGGGGTCATGTATCACCATGGTATAATGTTCAGCACCCATACCCCTGCCTCTGGTTCCAGTATACAGTGGGTAGGAATGATCTTCATTCCAAAAAAGACATTAAAATAATTCCATGTTCACAAACATCTCACTCTCTATATATACACAAATATATATAGACACACATGCACACATATATACATGTATATATATATATATGGGTATATATATTTATACCAACAAGTTGATCTGAGCGAGACACCATCAACTGCATTCCAGATGTACTGATGTTTCCACCGCTAAGAGCTGTGCTTTTATACTTCATCTGGTTGATGTGGAGAGGATTCACTTTGATGACATGTACCTTCCTGTGATCTTTCTGCTCAGTCGTTTTCCTGAAAAGGCCCAGGAGTCATGATTATCTCCAGGGAACAGGAGCAGGTCACAGGCCACAAGGAAAAATTGGTGTCTTGGGTGGAAAGGCAAAGCAAGTAGCCCGAGGCTGTTTGTTTAACCTATGTTTTCCCCCCATGTTGACGATTACAGAAGGTAGCGTCACCGAAAGTAATTGTTTTTTTAATGTAAATGCGGGGGGGAAAAAAATCTTTAAGAAACCCAACCGAGAGTGACTGCAGTCAAGTTCGGTGAAGTGCAACTGTGAGTCAAGTCCACATGTCGATGAAATCCCCGGATCAATTGTAAAAATCTGAGTCAAATCCCTCAAGGAATGGGACGACTGCTCTGCAGAAAATGAGACATACTTGCAAAATTGATTATTTGACAATCCTGCTTAGCGCATTTGTGCCAAGGCAAACCACCAGGATTATTACAATATATTCACAACAGGAATAGTCTGTCAGCCTGGAGGGTTTTGTTATTCCAGAACAGTAACTGGCAGAGCAGTAACATTCATTGAGAGATGTAGTGGAAATGTAAAAGTACATGGTCTGTGTGGGCTTGGTCTGTGGTGTGGGCTTGGTCTGTGGTGTGGGCTTGGTCTGTGGTGTGGGCTTGGTCTGTGGGGTGGGCTTGGTCTGTGGTGTGGGCTTGGTCTGTGGTGTGGGCTTGGTCTGTGGTGTGGGCTTGGTCTGTGGTGTGGACTTGGTCTTTGGTGTGGGCTTGGTCTGTGGTGTGGGCTTGGTCTGTGGTGTGGGCTTGGTCTGTGGTGTGGGCTTGGTCTGTGGTGTGGGCTTGGTCTGTGGTGTGGGCTTGGTCTGTGGTGTGGGCTTGGTCTTTGGTGTGGGCTTGGTCTGTGGGGTGGGCTTGGTCTGTGGTGTGGGCTTGGTCTGTGGTGTGGGCTTGGTCTGTGGTGTGGACTTGGTCTGTGGTGTGGGCTTGGTCTGTGGTGTGGGCTTGGTCTGTGGTGTGGACTTGGTCTGTGGTGTGGGCTTGGTCTGTGGTGTGGACTTGGTCTGTGGTGTGGGCTTGGTCTGTGGTGTGGGCTTGGTCTGTGGTGTGGGCTTGGTCTGTGGTGTGGACTTGGTCTTTGGTGTGGACTTGGTCTGTGGTGTGGGCTTGGTCTGTGGTGTGGGCTTGGTCTTTGGTGTGGGCTTGGTCTGTGGGGTGGGCTTGGTCTGTGGTGTGGACTTGGTCTTTGGTGTGGACTTGGTCTGTGGTGTGGACTTGGTCTGTGGTGTGGGCTTGGTCTGTGGTGTGGGCTTGGTCTGTGGGGTGGGCTTGGTCTGTGGTGTGGGCTTGGTCTGTGGTGTGGGCTTGGTCTGTGGTGTGGACTTGGTCTGTGGTGTGGGCTTGGTCTGTGGTGTGGGCTTGGTCTGTGGTGTGGACTTGGTCTGTGGTGTGGGCTTGGTCTGTGGTGTGGACTTGGTCTGTGGTGTGGGCTTGGTCTGTGGTGTGGACTTGGTCTTTGGTGTGGCTACGACCTGTGTGGACTTGGCTGCTGTTTGGACTCCACAGAAAGAGGAAAGAGAGAGGACAAGAGTGCTAGAATCACGCTGCAGGTGATGAACTAAGACCACATGGGTAGGAGGCAGAGAGTTTAGAGTGTGTCTTCTCCCTAAGTCAGCCTTCACCGATCGGAACCTCTGACCTGTGTGTGTGGGATGATCCTAAGGCCTGGGAAATTGATATAACTCAGTGGTAGAGCATTTCACTATGGGTCAAGAGGTTGCAGGCTCAATTCCCCCCTTTCCCTATGTTAGATTCGGATAAAATGGTCTGCTAAATGAGAACATTAATATTCTAACAGGCACTGCCCAGTTCTGGTGGCATATTCCAAAAGTCTTTTGCCACAGAGCATTCTTCAATTCACCTACAACTTCCATGAAACTGACAAGTTATCGTCTTGTCTGCCCCCGCAGGGCAGGAGAAAAAATATGATTCCAATAAAAAGTCTGTATGAACACGAAGGACATTAACGCTGTTCTGTAAATGAGGGAAAACTCCAGAAAAAGATTATTATGCAGTGAAAGAGGACCACGGAGGATGCTGACGCTCGAGGGACCAGGAAGGGATGGAGGCATATTTAATACTAGTAGTTTCATGCATTTTTATTCACCGTGGGACACCGGTTGTATTGCATACAAAAGCGCCTCAGGTTTTATTAATCCACATCTAAATCCCAGTATCAGTTCTCTTACTGTGGGTCTGCAGAGAAGTCCATTCTGTCACAGAGAGGAGAGGGAGGAGGGCGAGGGTGAGAGGAGGAGGAGAGGGAGGAAGAGGTGGAGGAGGGGGAGGAGGAGATGAGAGAGAGAGAGGGGAACACTGAGTGGTACTGGAATGAAAAAAGAATTTCGACTTGCTTCGGGGGGAATGTCCCTGTACTTACTGTAAGTCGCTCTGGATAAGAGCGTCTGGTAAATGACTAAATGTAATGTAAATGTGTAGACTCTGAATGTAGATGAAGTCCTGATTCCCGGTTGACGAGCTGGTGGGTGCCATGCCTCCAGTCTGCCATCCCCACCACCAACATGAATCATTTTCACGGCGTCGTGTTTCCGTCGAGGCAGAGGGGACAAATGACCTGACATTTCTGACATTTATTTGAGTCTGACTTTCGCGTGATAATCAGCCCCGGCAATCTTATAGATATATATCACAAAAACAACGACATAAATCCACACGGAATGGGAGCAAGAGGATTAAGATGGCTTTCCAAAGCACTGGAGGAACACAAACCAGGCCCTGAATCTAGGAGGACAAAGAAGCTGCTTGAATTAAATGAAAAGTATGACAGCGTAAGGCAAATACGTTGGAACATATCCTTCCATTAACCCCTGTAACACGTTCCCCACGGAACAACACACTAAACCTTATATTGTCTGACAGCTGGAATGTACATATTGTAGTGTACCTGTGTCTGTGGGTTGAAATACATGCACCATCTAACTCTTCAACTATACCCCCACTTACACCATACTCTATTCATATCAATAATTAATGTCCCTCTCTAAGTTCAACAGTGTTACTACTCCATAGAGACCTGGCTTAGGTGCGAATAGTGTTAGAGAGTGCATAATAGGTTGCTGAATCGTAACACTAATTGTAAATCTGTGAAACTGTGAGATAATCTCAGCATTATAAAAACCTTTTGCTGACTATGAATTAGTGAGGGGAGAAAAGGGGTATTGGGTGTAGTTTATGAAACAGTGTAAGCTTAGAGGTCGCTTCCCTCTCCTTCCTCCATCCTTGAATTCCATTTACTCCTCTCCATCCCTCTCTCTCTTTCTCTTCATCACCTGTTCTCATCAGCTCTCATTTTTTTCTCTCCATCCTCTGCCAAGCACAGACGCCTAAAGAATTAATCTGACACCAGTGCGAAGCAACCTTAACCAATGACAATGGCGAAGATCCTCAAAAGCTCACCACTTATCACCCGTCGGCTGATTGCCTGCAATGACAGGGATTGCTAGTGATGGATAACGCTAGCTTGCGATACTGTTATACGGTTGAATATCAAGTGAGAAGGTGACTATGGTGTGACGAGTCTTCGCAGTAGCAAGACCACTTTTTTACGTGTGTAATTACTGCCCTCTGCTGGATAAAAGGCCAAACAATAGACCTCAAGACATTTTTTAAAAGAGGCTGTTTGATTGATTTTAAAATGCACACTCATCCTTCTGAAAACATCATCTAACATATGATTTCTAAATAACAGCCAGAAGTAAAAGTCTGAGTATGGTTTTGACTGTGTTGCATACAGCAGGCACTAAGTGTATCATGTATAGCTTGAAACAGACCCTTTCCTCCTCGTGTCTAACACCAGGAGATGTTGATCTAGCAGCTGAGTTGCAGCGGTCACTCTCCAGCTCAGTGCTCAGGGATCGGGCTTTTTTCCTGCCTGACAGCCTCAGTACATCATGATGGATGGGAAAACCGTCTGACCTGGGTGAAAGCTGGGGCATCACTGCCCCCTTCTGGACTGGGTGTAGAACTGCATCTACACAGCAGATCGATCTCAACAGTAACCAGAATGTGGATGGAATCTGTTTGACTGTTTTCATTCACAAGTATGGTTCCAAAAAATTATGTTAGATATCATTCTTAGAAGTTATTCATGAGAGGAAGTAAGTGTAATTATATTATAGCTGTAAGCTCAAAGCTAACATCAACATCATTCAAAAAGTATAAAGTTGTATTTTATCACACAAATTTGACTTTTAAATAAAGTTTTATGGAAAGGGTACTCAATTAAGCGTGTGCTCAATAACGTTTCTTATTTTTATCCCCTCTACAGTCCATTATGTAATGTAAAAGGACATGTTATTGGGTGGTGTATGTTTAGAAAAAGGCTTGCTAAGATTGAAACATTTTCCTAGTTTTTGCACCTTGTAGCCATTATTCTTTAAAGTATTCTTTAAAACTACTTTGAAATAGTTGGTAATAGTCAGAAATAGGTTAAAAGCAAAAGCAAGACTACCATTTATTATTTTCAAAAGGGCAAACTTATTTATTTTTCTTCTTTGAGCACCACTTTCTTAAAGCAGACATACCTTTAGGACCCCTGTGATTTTAGTTTAGTCCCTGAGAACGCCTGTTGTTAAATCCTCTAAGCCTCCATTAGGTTTACATTTTTTATTTATGTATTTATTTTTCACAGTAATGGCAGACATGGCAAAAGTACACACATCCTTCACTCAAGTAGAAGGATGTGTAGAAGTACTCATGTTTAAAAAGAGTCTTGTAAAAGTTAAAGTTCTCACTACACTTCTCAAATATTTTTTCAACTTTTCAAAACTTTATCTTTTTCAAAACTGTTTTTCGCTTATGGCTTTTTTTTCTAATTCTTTTGCAAATATTTTTTCCATCCATCCATCCATCATCTGCCGCTTTTCCGGGGGTTGGGTCGTGGGGGCAGCAACCTAAGTAGGGAGGCCCAGACTTTCCTCTCCCCGGCCACTTCCACCAACTCTTCCTGGGGGACCCCGAGGCGTTCCCAGGCCAGCCGAGAGACATAGTCCCTCCAGCGTGTCCTGGGTCTTCCCCGGGGCCTCTTCCCAGTGGGACGTGCCCAGAACACCTCACCAGGGAGGCGTCCAGGAGGCATCCTTATCAGATGCCCGAGCCACCTGGCCCCTCTCGACGCGGAGGAGCAGCGGTTCTACTCTGAGCCCCTCCCGGATGACCGAGCTTCTCACCCTATCTCTAAGGGAGAGCCCGGACACCCTGCGGAGAAAACTCATTTCGGCCGCTTGTATTCGCGATTTCGTTCTTTCGGTCACTACCCACAGTTCGTGACCATAGGTGAGGGTAGGTGGATCAGGTGGATCGGTGCGGCGGATTGGTGCGGATCGGATCGTGAAATATTTTTTTTCAACCAAAAAAACTAAAAAAAACTGTAACAAAGTATTTGTACTTTGAAGTATTTAAGTTAATAACTAAATATTTGTACTTCGTTACTTCCCATCTCTGAGTAATGGAGGATGTTTTCAACAACTCTGTTGGTCTCTCCAGTAGCCTTTGGCGGGCCTCAAATGAATCCGTTTGAAAGTGGCTGCAAAAGAGTTGATGTACAAGGATGCCACTGGGAGGAAGCAATTCAGCATTCCTGTGAAGCTGTTTCATGGGTTTTAATCAGCAGAATCAAAGAGAGGGGCTTCTAAGGGAGTTCATGAGTGTATAGTTATCCTTCTGTCCTGCTGGTTTTAAACAGTAGGATGTCCCCTCTCTGTAGCCACAGAGCTACCACTGGATGATCTGCACCTCCTGTACCCATAACAGAGACCCACTATCAGATGTGTTAATCATTTTCATGGGAGGGGTTGGAAGGTTTAAGTTAAATATACAGTATTTTTGTTCCATTTTCCATGTTTTATTGGAGAGTTTTAAGTGAATTGTTACGGGAAAGGCAGGGAGAAAGACAGACAGACAGAGAGAGAGTGAGAGAGAGAGAGAGAGAGAGAGAGAGAGAGAGAGAGAGAGAGAGAGAGAGAGAGAGAGACATGCAGCAAAGGGCTGTGTCTTTGTGGTGGCAAAACAAGTGATCACGGTTCACTCCCAAACGAACAGAAACATTGTTTCTATTGATACAGTAAACGGCTAATCCTCAGAGCATCCGACAAGGCAGGGTTTGAAAACCAGAGATCTTAGGTTTAACTTTTCATTGTGTTACCGTCGTGTTTGAATTAGGCTACCTTCCATTATTATAATCACCTTGTCCTTGGCCGTGTAGAATGTTTCACGGTCTCTGTGTGTAATCTCATTATGGCTGTGGGATTACAATAATGCATTTGATGAAAGCCCCTGGAAGACTTTACCAGAAGATCTCAAGGCCATCTCGCTGATATTATTCCCTCATGTCGTCTTGGTCTTAACCACTACAGGCCAAATGCTAAGTCTCTTTTCTCCTGTCCCTCATCAAATATGTCTGCATGCGTGTCGCTCGTAGGCACCCAATCAAACGTATGGATCTTAATCTTCACAGGGGGATGAAATTTGGAGGAACAAAATCAGGATGATTAGTTTATGATTAGTTCTCCTGCCCTTCAGGTCGCTGGTCCACAGCTCCCACAATGCCATTGTCTCTTTCCCCTTAAGATTTCCGACATCCATTGGAGATTACAGGAAAGGCTTAGATAGTCGCCCTAACCCCGCTAGTCCTGTCCTCATTGTCTCGTACAGGGAGTCAGATGGCTGAGCGGTGAGGGAATCGGGCTAGTAATCCGAAGGTTGCCAGTTCGATTCCCGGTCATGCCAACTGATGTTGTGTCCTTGGGCAAGGCACTTCACCCTACTTGCCTCGGGGGAATGTCTCTGTACTTACTGTAAGTCGCTCTGGATAAGAGCGTCTGCTAAATGACTAAATGTACAGGGTGAGATATGTGACATGGATCACAGGGGGGCAGAGAGGGGGGGGGGGGGGGGGTCTACTGGAGGTGAGGGTTCACAGGTGAAAGGTCCTGCTGAATCCAGACTTGAGATACAGATTTTTCTTTTCTCAGGCAGATGGACACAAAGCTTGGCAGAAATCTTGAGTAACCTCAACGAAAAGGATTTAAGAATGGAACTTGGTGGATATCAAGTCCTTCTGGCCTTTTTGTGTGTTATTATAACTTGAACTGCACTTGCATTCACAATATGCTAAATATAAATGCTAATATATCACAACCTGTCTCAAAGCTTTCAGGCACAGAGATTTAGACATATTTTCAGTAGTTTTTAAATTACACATCCCGGATTTAAATATTTAGCCTTCTGGGAAGGACTTTTATTGCGGACGACTCCAACAAATTCAGTAACTCTGACGGTAACTCTGACTCTTCCAAGGATAATCTCTCTCACTCTCTTTCTTTGAATAATCAGAATGCAAAATATCATTGATATTATAGAACAAGCAATAGGCAACCATGGAAAAAATCATGTAAATACAAAAATGTTTTACTGCAACATAATTATGGTATACTGTCCTTTAATCCTCATGCACTCACAACTAGGTATCTTAGCATTCAAACCTGACAAACAGCCTAAACCCTTGTGTTATCTTTGGGTCATTGTGACCCTTCAGTCATTGTGACCCACCCACGTGTTGCGACCACTTTACCTCATACAAAAATAAAGTGAAGCATTTTCTTTTAACCGTCGGGCTGTCTCAGACCCCCCACAGCGCGACGGTTAAAATAAATGCTTTTACATTTTTTTTGTATTGGGTAAAGTTGTCGCAGCACAATGATGGGTCGTTGTGGACCTTCGGGCCATTGTGACCCAAAGGCAGCACAAGGGTTAAGTTCTCACTGTTGAGTTGGGGTGCTGCTTGCAGTACTCCTGTGTCCACAAGAGGTCCTCGTGTTCCCATTCATGGCAAGTACAACTGAGCATGTCACAAAACACAAAGGATCTTGCATTTGCAAAATGAAGCCATTTGAATTACATTTGTATCAATACTTGTTATAACTTAGATAACTTCTGTTGGAATAATAAACAAAATCCCTTTAATCATCAGAATGTTGATCCCAAACATCTGTAGTATGACTCGATGACAAAAGTCAATTAATAATTTGGTCTCCTAACCCCGGCAAGTTCCTCAAATCCTTTCAATGAATAGTTTAACAGTTATGAATTAAGGCTGTAACAACCACACATGTATATCCTGGTCTGCAGTGGCACTGTCTAAATGTCTAGGAGTAGACATATTGAGTATTTCACCAGCTGAACTAGGTCATCCAAGATCACCTTATCTTTCTCGAGACCTCTGCTTTAAGGCCAACAGTTTAGATCTCACCCCACCACTCATCCTATGGAACACGTACACACCCAGCTGTTCTCGTATCTTATACATGCCGTCTTAAATCTTCTGGATCCACTTGACATATAGATGAACAAAATATCCAGTGTTTCTTCCTAGATAGAAACACTGTATAAGAGTGTCTGCTAAATGACTAAATGTAGATAGAAAGATAAGACTATCCTTGTGATAGGCGGCCTTTAAAGTGGGACACCAGCTCTGTTATCCTGCAACTGGAGATCTCTTATGTTGATATTTTGAGCATGATCCAGTTTATCCGTCTGGCTGAAGAACGCAGTTTATTTGAACACATGCATTTTGGCTGATGTTCAAACATCCTGTCAGGATCACAGAGGACTGAGGGATCTTCCAGTGTGACTGAGGCCATTCTTGAATGTTCAAGACAGATGTGTTTTTTACAGGGCATCCAATTCACAATTTAGGGGCATTGCATCCTTCACAAATATCCCAATCGTCTCCTGTAAAAAAATTTTCTCTCCAACCATAGATGGATTGTCCAAACTAAGCAGGAGCAAGTCTGTTGTGTATTAGTGGTCCCCTGTCGGAGGGCTGACCCAAGGCAACCCTTCCTAGCCTCTCACTCCTGACGGAAGCAGATAAGTGGTGAGTTGATGTTGTGTTGTGGCTCATTGTGACTAATTTACAATGAGAGAAAGAGGCATATCTGAGGATTTACAAAATAACCTCTCCAAAATAATTTAGGTTATTTGCATTTTTACCGGGATTTGCAAAAGAGAATGCAGATGGAGATGAAACGAGAGAGAAAATGGAGTTACTAATAAGTGGAAATTTACTGAGCTTTCATGGTAGTTATAGAGGACATTTGTGCAAACATCCATGAGAGCTCTGATTGATCTTTGATTGATTTTTATGCTACTGTGTCAGCATAGGGTTTAGGCTGTTATCCATTTCCCTATATAGATAACAAGATTATGCATAGAATCTGCTAATATGATCTCAAAATGTTATTTTAAAAATAGCTGGACTTTTGTCCAGCCTGTGCCTAACAGTTTTTTTCTTTACTTCCTGATGTGTGTTCGATGTGTCAAATGGTGCATCTGTACCTCTCTGTTTACATGTTACAACAAAAAAAGTGGTCCGTGCTTCGTTGTGGAGATGTACATGGAGGGTTTATCTCATAACACATGTCTACAGGGAGTCAGGTATCAGGGAGTCAGGTGGCTGAGCGGTTAGGAAATCGGGCTAGTAATCTGAAGGTTGCCAGTTAGTTTCCCGGCTGTGCAAAATGATGTTGTGTCCTTGGGCAAGGCACTTCACCCTACTTGCCTCGGGGGAATGTCCCTGTACTTACTGTAAGTCGCTCTGGATAAGAGCGTTTGCTAAATGTAAATGTCTACGCCCTCTTAAACACGGTTTATTTCTGTCTAATTTCCTGGAATCAGTTGTCCCCACTTCCCCTTGACGACCCTCCCAAATCTGAGAGTGGGAATGCAGGTGTGTCACCACCGCCCCCAAAAAAATCAGGTCAAAAAATATTCCAATTCAGTTTGTTTCAATGCTTAACAATCACCCGTTCTCCGAGCGAGGGACACTGTCTTCTGGGCGTCTCTGTCCTGTGAATGGACACATTACAGTCAGCCTTACCCCTGCTCAGTCACTAGCTAGCCAGCAGCCCGGTGATGGAGGGAGAGAGAGGGGGAGAGAAACTGAGAGAGACAGAGACATATAGAGAGACAGAGACATATAGAGAGACAGAGACATATAGAGACACAAAGAGAGAGAGACACAGAGAGAGAGGGAGCGAGCGAGAGACAGAGAGACAGAGAGAGACAGAGAGAGAGAGAGATCTGGAAACAAAGCTGGACAGAGAGGTGGGGGGGGGGGGTTAGGGTTGGGGGGGTCGACAGATCAGCTGGGGGGTTTAGGGAGTCAGGGCAGAGGTGCATTAGAGAGAGAGCTCTGCCATGAGAGCACTTAACTGGCTAAGAATGCAAGGAGGAGAGAGGGGAGGAGAGAGGGGAGGAGAGAGGGGTACAGGCAGCCCCCCCCCCCTCACCCCATATCCTCTGTATGTAGTACAAAGGCCGGTCAAAGAGGGACTGTGTGGTTTTATACTGCTCGTCTCCGACAAGGAAAGAGCTTTCTCAGGCGCCAAAAGGCATTGTATTGAAATGATCCGTTTCCACCAGAACCCATACGGTCCCATTAGGAGGGGTGGGAGACAGCATGCGGGCGGCATTCTGGTTCCAAGTCCTAATCCCAGGCTTGAGGAGCACCAGGCAGCCTGGCTGGCCGTTTGTTCAGGCTCTGCGTGGACGGATGTCGGCTATGAGGGTGAAGCCACCTCTTTACATCGCCGGCCCTCCACCTCCCTCTCCATCACCATCTCTCCACCTCCATATCATCCACTCTCTTTTCTCCTCCTCCACCCTCTCCCCTCCTCCTCCATCGCCTCCCCTCATCCTCCACCTCCTCCCCCCTCTCCCCTCCTCCACCCTCTCTCCTCCTCCACCCTCTCACCTCCTCCACCCTCTCTCCTCATCCACCCTCTCCCCTCCTCCACCCTCTCCCCTCCTCTACCCTCTCTCCTCCTCTACCCTCTCCCCTCCTCCACCCTCTCTCCTCCTCCACCCTCTATCCTCCTCCACCCTCTCTCATCCACCCTCTCCCCTCCTCCACCCTCTCTCCTCCTCCAGCCTCTCTCCTCCTCCACCCTCTCCCCTCCTCCAGCCTCTCTCCTCCTTCACCCTCTCCCCTCCTCCACCCTCTCTCCTCCAGCCTCTCTCCTCCTCCACCCTCTGTCCTCCTCCAGCCTCTCCTCCTCCACCCTCTGTCCTCCTCCAGCCTCTCCCCTCCTCCACCCTCTCCCCTCCTCCACCCTCTCTCCTCCTCCCCCCTCTATCCTCCTCCACCCTCTCTCATCCACCCTCTCCCCTCCTCCACCCTCTCCCCTCCTCCAGCCTCTCTCCTCCAGCCTCTACCCTCCTCCACCCTCTCTCCTCCTCCAGCCTCTCTCCTCCTCCACCCTCTCCCCTCATGACGGACAGCTCGGCTCGTCCCTGTGCGAGCCGTCCGTATCGACTCCCCCTCCAAGGCCTAATTCCATTAATCAGTGCAATTTCCCTGTGGGCAGTGGTTTATTTTCGTCATCAAATGTTTGATGAAATCTTTAGACGCGGCGTATTAGCGGCCCAATCCCGACAAATAGCTGATTGTGTTAACAAGTCACAAGCTGCGCCCAGGCAGCGCTCAGCTCTAATTTGAAAGGGAGTGAGGTGATAACGGGATGTGTCATCCTTTTGTGGGCGCGCATTAATGTTGCTGGCCGAGAATGCAACTGACGGGGAAATCGACAATCCTTCCAAATGGAGCAAAACAGGAAGAGGAGGGGGAGGAGAGGAGGGAGGAAGGAGGAGGGGGGGGAGAGGAGGAGGGGGAGGAGTGAGGAAGGAGGAGGGGGAGAAAGGGAGGAGGGGGAGGAGAGCGAGGAAGGAGGAGGGGGGGGGAGTGGGGGGGAGAGGAGGAGGGGGAGAGGGTGGTGCAGAAAAAAGAAAAACATTGACTTGCAAGCTGTGAAGTGACGGTGGGCTTTATTCCATTACCAGTCCTGATGGGGAGGGCTTAATGCATTGCCTACCGTGGTTTGAGATCTGCATTTTAGTTCCCTATTCTTCCACAGCTGCTATTAGAGTGGAACCACATGTTACCTACACCGGCCAAGTTCTTGAAAGTTTTATTTATTTGAGGTTTTTCCAGCTGAGCTATATGGAAAAGTTTAACATGCATGTAGGCTCGGTAACAATCACAACTGTTTAAAAAATGACATTTCCAATAGGGTGTGAAAAATGCTTCTGGTATTGGTATTTTAGATGCATTCAAGTCTTAAAAAATAAATAAATTGCAAGCAAGCACTATATCACAAGTATTTCATCTACAGACGTCTACATGTATATTGGCTGCACTGCTTCCAATCACTATGTAAATTGGACGCACATATATCTGTACTGTTTATGATGAAGTCCAACCATGCAGCAATAGCAATACCATGTTTCCTCCAAATCTATTTAATGTAGATTTTGCTTCATCCTATAAGGGCCCTGTTTGTACAGCCACCTCAAGGATTTCCAATGTATACACTTGTGCCTTATTTCCCTACAAGAGCCATCTTTCATAATAACCAATTGTTTTGTACCTCACGAAGGACAACCAAACCCAGGTCAAAATAAAGCAATCTACAGCCACCCACACCAACATTTCATCACAGCCCTATATTGAGTGGTTTTCAAATACACTATATTCTAGGTGATAGGTCTTCAGAAATGAAGAGACAAAGACATATGCACAGGTCCTGCCCTTAATTTATACATGCTTCTGCATTTACGGGAGGAGAGAGGGAGGGAAGGGGGGGTGAGCGAGTTGTTGTCGATGCTTCGGTATTCACTTCCTCCTTCGCTCACCTCGCAGTGAAAGAGGCAACAGCTGTTCATTTGATGCCGCCAGCACCTTCGTTGACCCCATCTCCGCCTGCGCGGCGACTGAGACCGAGGAGAAATTAGTTTTATTATCTGCTCCCTGCCGCATCGAGTCTAGCTGTGATTCCGCCCAGATTCTGTCCATTACGGGGGACCCTCTGTCTTATTAGTCTCAACACACTCGCTAACATGCCAAATCACTGCTTCGTTTGGCCGCGGAGAGAGAGATAGCCTGCTTTCAGTGAGAAACAGACAAGACACACAGAATCCGGACCTGACGACAGATGTGGCTTTGGAGGTGTGAGCAGAAAAGTACTGCGTGTATTTGAACCGAATGAGTCCATGTTGAGTCAAGTTGTGAGGTTTAATATTAAACCTGGCTTTGTTTTGCTGTGTTACCCTGAAAGACGTGTTTGAATCTAGTCGACAGCGTTCCTGCTCGTTCTGTCTGCTTTGAAAGGAAACTAACTGCTGCCGTCCAGATGTGTGGAGGCGAGAGCCGGACAAGCACTGTTGCGAGTCTACAACCTAAAATGATGGGATAATGTAGAAAATCTGTACCTCTTACGGTATCATCATTATAAAATGTGTTTACTTTTTGTTTGATATATTATCTCCCTCTCTTTTAAAACACACAATGTTTGTTTGGATCCCAAAATCTCCATCCATTAATGCAATTGACTGCCGTCAACAACAACAAAAAAGCAGAAATAGGTGATTTCACCTCAACAGTTAGATTTTTTTATTTGATATATTCAGTCCCCAACACAATGACAGCCTCAGTGACATTGATTACCTGATGCAGGGTGTCCCTAATCCCAGAGTTCTCTTAAGAGTCACCTGGTCTGACAAATGGGTCCTTGTAAAGGAGTATAATGTGTTCTTAAATTATTTTATTGACGGAGAGGGGGAGATGGACTCAGCAGGTAACCATACAAACTGATGAAGCCAACTGTGAAAGGGTCAATTTGGGCTCCATTTTCCATTTCTTTATTGTCTGCGTTTTAACTCCAGCTGCGGGTCTCTATGGGAGGCTTCCAGAAAACTTCAACGCCTAGTTGCATTTAACACTCTCTCTGGCTCCTCGCGGTGAAGTAGTAAATTGTTTTTAATTGTCAAGGCGCTGGCGTTCGCTAAGGCTGGCTGGCGCGGTTTCAGTCCCGCCTCCCGCCGCTCTGCCTCAGTGCGAACGGGACTCACTGTGTGGCCAGTATGTTTCACATAAGTCGCTTTTATAAAGCTCTTTCAATTGCTTATGGGTGTTTAATGGGGATGATTGATATTTTGGTATTAATACCGCACAGCTATATTTGTCAGAAATAGTGATTGTGGAGAGAGTAGTTTCAGAGTAGTATGACAGGGTGTGTATGACCATGGATATCATGTTGAATCTTGTACTTGATTGGTAATGACATCTTATGATATGTATTTATATATTTGTTGATAATCCATAAGAACTCAATTACACTGAAAAAGTATTCAGACCCAATAATGGGAGACCATTTTACAAAATGTTACTTTGGAATGGGATTCTGCTTGACATTTATTTTTATTCATATATATATACTGAAGTTTAAATCAATTATTCGAAGGTGAAATAAAAAGTATTCAAATTTTTGGTAAAGCTACCGTGCAGCAGCTTCTAGTCTTTTGGCGTACGTACAGGACTGTGCACAAGTCTTAGCCATAGCTTAGAATCCCAATTTTTTAAATAGTGACCCGGACTCTCAAGACTCAAAGAGCATTCTAAAGAAGTACGAGATGAAGTCATTCACATGCATGTTACTAGGAAACAAAATACCATCCAAGAGTTTGGATATCAGAGTAAACACACTAGGATCAATAACCAGGAAGTGGAAGCTCCTTCACACTGCAGAGGAAACAGACTGAAAACTGTAAGCTCAAACCAGACAACGCCACGCTGGAGAAACCAACAATCACCGTGAAGGAGCTGAGGAGGTCAGTGTCTGGGAGAGGAGTACTGGTGCACCAGGCAGACACGTCCAGAGCTTGGCTTAGCACTGGCAAGGTGGGAGGGAGCAAAGGCAGAAGATACTACTCAACAAGTACATTTTTCATTTAGTCATTTTAGCAGACGCTCTTATCCAGAGCGACTTACAGTAAGTACAGGGACATTCCCCCGAGGCAAGTAGGGTGAAGTGCCTTGCCCAAGGACACAACGTCAGTTGGCATGACCGGGAATCGAACTGGCAACCTTCGGATTACAAGCCCGATTCCCTCACCGCTCAGCCACCTGACTCCCTATACCATCCAAGTACCCAAGTACCATCTGTAAGCGTGGCGAGTTTGCCAGAAAGCAGCGACCGGCTGTGGAGGTTTTGTGATGAGAGCAGGGGATTAGGATTCACTACATCATGAGTTTGAGAGGACTACAAAATCAATCCCCACTTCTTTTTAAGAAAATTATTTGTTATGGTCGCATCCTCAGTTATAAAACAAAAGCTGTCCCATTTGAATGCGAAACCTCTGCCCGTGGATCAGATTGATGTTTTTGGCCCAATCCCAAAGAGCTCTGTGGTGCAGACCTGAGACTGCCCATGACTGCAGACGCATCGTCCCTGTGAAGCCAGGCGGAGGCTGGTGGAGGCAGATGGTGGCAGGTGGAGCCAGCCAGAGGCAGGTGGAGGCAGGTGAAGGCAGGTGAAACCAGGCAGAGGCAGGTGGAGGCAGGTGGAGCCAGGCAGAGGCAGGTGGAGGCAGGTGGAGCCAGGCGGAGGCAGGTGGAGGCAGGTGGAGGTAGGTGAAGCCAGGCAGAGGCAGGTGGAGCCAGCCAGAGGCAGGTGGAGGCAGGTGAAGGCAGGTGAAACCAGGCAGAGGCAGGTGGAGCCAGGTGAAGCCAGGTGGAGGCAGGTGAAGCCAGGCGGAGGCAGGTGGAGGTAGGTGAAGCCAGGCGGAGGCACCAACAGGCTGTGGAGATTCTACTCATCACCGTGGATTGAGAATCTTGGTAATTATGGTCCACAAGCATTGCCTGACCAACCTCAACAATCTGGAGCACATCTGCCTAGAAACATCTGCAATAACCACTCAGACACTGTGCAAAGCTGGTACATGATCACACCCCGAAAGACCACACTAGGATGGCAGCAAAAGGAGGGTCTACTGTTAAATATTATGTTTAATTTCTGTTTTATTTTTATTACAAATATTTCCCAGCATAAAACCAATGTCAATTTACAAGAATGTATGTGTTTTTAAGGTAAATTATCAAACTGAACGAAATTCCGATGTATCATTTGCAATTCATTAGTCATTAATAGAAGATCATTGGTAAGAGGGATGGAAACTTCAGCAAGGCAGGTCATAGCTTAACCCTTGTGTTATCTTCGGGTCACATGACCCATCAGTCATTGTGACCCACCGTCGTATTGCGACAAATTTACCTCATACAAAAACAAAGTGAAGTATTTTCTTTTAACTGTCGGGCTGTCTCAGACCCCCCACATTGGAATGGTTAAAAGAAAATTATTTGTATTTGTTTTTGTATTGGGTAAAATTGGGTAAACACAACGATGGTTCGTTATGAACCTTTGGGTCATGTGACCCGAAGGCAGCACAAGGGTTAACACATTTGGAGCATAACAATGGGATGTATAAAAATATATAAATAGTATACCTAGCCTATATCCTAAAGTATGTATATTTATGTATAAATGCAAATTCTTAAATCAAACAACTACATAAAACCTTGCTGCTCCAGTCTGTCTGTTTAAAGAAGGAGGATACTGAATGAACGTTGCCTCTTTTCGACTCGCCTCTAAGCCTCCAGATAATCCCCCCCACCCCCCCACACCGGAGCACAGACACAACCCAACACCATTCCAGACGGCCTGTCGATCAGAACTAGGACATTTCCACCTGAAAGCAGAATAGCTCAAAAGCAAATGCGGAAAAAGTGGATGCCTTTTTTTTCTTTCTCTCTCTCTTTCAAATCAAACATCGATAAAACTTTGACTAACTAATTGTACTGCGGTTTTCTGACCTCCAACTAAGTGCATGAAAGCCTCCTTCAAATGACAGGTTAAATTGTATTACCAGTAACATTTTAAAGGTCTATGTGGGCACTCTGCTTTAATAAAGCAGTCCGCAATTTGTAAATGACTCCTCTTTTAGACTCCATTAAGGAAGTTGAGCGAGGAACATTTTGTCATCGGATTGGGAGCCAATGGGCACGTAATCAGGAAGTCCGGAATGCGCTTGTCACCACTGAAGGGGATAATTAATGAGATTGCCTTATGAACTGGTTAATTACTGACTGTTGGCCCCCCTGATTCTCCCCAAAGTGGAAAATTTGTTCCTCAGCCTCCATTAGTTCTTGATTGTTAGAGTAGAGTAGAAAGGGGCACAGAGAGACAGAGAGAGAGAAAGGGAGAGCGCAAGAGAAAAGCATAAATGCACACTCAATTATGCGCTAACTAGGGGTTCCATTTACTAATGGGAAACAAGTTGGTAATTAATGTTGGCAATGATGAAGCCTTTTATGAGAGAAAGTCAAAGTGCTGAGGAACTAACAACACGCTCGTCTCTGCAAACACAAAATAACATCCACACAGACGGCTCATTTTCGGAAATTGCCGTTTCACTGTCTGCAATATGGAGTCTAACAGCTGCAATGGTTAGTTAAATACAACATGAAACATTTCCTAATGCATTTTTATGATGTTTACGTGAGTTTATTCTGTATACTGGATGTACTTGGATCAGTAGTTCAGTAATATATATTGGTAATATCGTAATATTTTACAGCTTTGTACAATATTGTTGTACAAGATGATACAATATTGTAAAGTTTTGTAACATAGGCCCTGGCAAATGATGGATTTGGAAATATCAAGTCTCATGCTAGCCCAAAATCACCTCACTAAAATATTAATAAACAGTTAATACCTAATGCTTTTCATATAGACAACAGAAAACATATTCCCACCTCTATCCCAGTCCTTATACAGGGACAGGCCGGTGGCCCCGGTCACAGTCACGTTGGGTCAGTTCATTCATGACACACTGGGACAAAACACTCTCAGTCTCAGTTTCCACACAGCTCCTTGTTCTCCTGTTTGTTCATCTGCTGAGTAGCAGCCAGGCTGTGAGGGGAGAGAGGGCTTAGCCAAAGGCTGAAGGCCCAGGCAGGAGACAGGAAGGCTGGGGAGCGCCAGGACTTTTCCTCCTAGGTTTCCTCGCTGAAGCGGGGGTAATCCTCCCAGCGTGGGCCCTTGTACTCCCTCTAGGGACCTGGGACTGTATATGCTGCTTGGTGTGTGCGCGCGCGCGCGCACGCGCGTGTTTGTGTAAACGTATGCGCTTGTCTGCACGTGAGTTCTGAGTGTGTGTATGGTGTGTTTGCGTGCCTGGTGTGTGTGTGTGTGTGTTCTCCAGTGTGCCGATGCTTGTGTGTCCTGAGGTTGTGAACAGGGGCGATCCCAGGCACCTCACGGAGTGTGTGTGACACTAATTATAACGACCCGCCCCCATGTCAGTGGATGGGTCTGCTGACCCGAGGTGACCCATCCTTTCTGTCGGTAACAAAAGAGGGACTGAAAGGGTCATGAGATCACACATGTTTAAATGAACTGGGAGGGTGCTCTCATTCATGTGATCCCCACCGCGGCGAGGGGAAACAACAGGCTGGTTGTGTGGGTGATGCACAGTGGCTAAGTGTATTGATAGCCACTGGGGTGATCAGAACAAATGTTTATGTTGTTAATGAGCACTGACACAATCATATTCTACTCTTATTTTTACATAGTCAGAATGGGGTTCTGTCTAAACCAAAAACACATTTATCTTGGAGGGATTGTATTTGGGAAGTATCGACGCAAACTCATGAAGAAAAGTTAGAAGAGTTTCTACTATACACACCCGTCCATACTATCACACAACTGGTCCCTTCAATGATGTCTAATATTAAAATATCTTAAAACAGACACATCAATCCCTTGTATACATTTCTGAGCAGCGTAAGGGCCCTATAGTAGAAGAGTACTGGGACTTTTGAGTTAGAGGAATGACAGTTTCTCGTCCTGCTGTCGCCCCCCGCGCCCTGTCAGATCTCTGGAAACAGGAAGATCTGCCAGCAAGCTGCCCTCCTCAACCTCTCCTCCCTCCCCCTCCTGCTCTCCACCTCTCCTCCACCTGCTCTCCACCTCTCCTCCCTCCTCCACCTCTCCTCCCTCCCCCTCCTGCTCTCCACCTCTCCTCCACCTGCTCTCCACCTCTCCTCCCTCCTCCACCTCTCCTCCCTCCCCCTCCTGCTCCTGCTCTCCACCTCTCCTCCACCTGCTCTCCACCTCTCCTCCGTCCTCCACCTCTCCTCCCTCCTCCACCTCTCCTCCCTCCTCCTCCTCTTCCGCTGTCCCTAACCACCTCCCTCCCTGCTCCTCTCTTTCCTCATCCTCCCTCCTCTGCTACCCTCCTCCCTCCCTGTGGATTAAGTGGCTCTTGCTCGAGGCGCTTGCTGGCGCTGAGAAAAGTCCTCGCTCCCTCGCCCCTCCGCGTCTTCGCTGCCTCTGCCCCTCACCCCCCCGCGTCCTCGCTGCCTCTGCCCCTCGCGTCCTCGCTGCCTCTGCTAAATATGAGATGAAGGACCTCTCCCCCCCCCCTCTTCTTCTTGCTCACTTAGGAGGAGAAACTGACCAGCGAGAACTCAATTAGTGACATGTCTCCCTCCGTCGGGGGTCGATACGGCTGGTTGTTCAGAGGGCCTCGCAGATCACGCTGGCTATGCAGAGTGAGAGAGACAGACAGAGGAGAGAAAAGAGAGAGCGAGAGAGCGAAAGCAGAATCTGCCCCCCACACAGATTTGCTTAATTGAGTTTGAATCCCACAATTACAGAGTAATAATGCCGTTTCAATGGGCTGGTGAGAGATAGGCGGTCGCCAGGGAAGTTGCACTGTACTGTGTCTGGTGCTGCCGGCCTGCCCTCTCTTTGTGTGTGTGTGTGTGTGTTTTCCATGAGAGAAAGGAGAGAGTGTGTTAGGAAGGGAGTGTGTGAAAGTGGTGAATTTCCAGCGGACTTTGGTTAAGCAGAGATTATCGAGTCCTCGATAGGACCCCCAGGGGACTGCAGGATCAACAATGACAGAATTAATGGGCAAGGCGTGATGAGAATGTCATCGCGGCTGGGGAGCGCTGGTGGCCGTTGAGCAGTCGTCCGTAACCGACGTGATTGTGCTCTCCTGAGCACTCCGACAAGCCTTCACTTGTTTATTTGTTTGTGTTTGTTGAATGTGTTTCAGGGTGTTAGTCAGTGGGTGAGGAGTGAGTCAAGGTCGTCTTTAATAACCACAACTCTGCTTCTTCTGCCGTGCGCGTTTGGTAAAAATATACAATGTCGTATGCAAAACCTTGGTTTAGCAGCATGCTGAAATCCTGTGTCAGTGTGTACTTACAAGGTCAAACCGACAGCATTACATTAGTTACTGTAGAAATAACCATTCTACTTGGCTGCATGAACAGCTCCATGGACATTGAAAATCATATTTTATAATGTTGTATTAAATGTTCCCGATCTGCTCTTTACGCAACGTTGCTTAGTTGCTGTCACCAGATCCAAATAAATGACACCCAATGATTGGGATTATGACACACAAGCTTGACGGGTATATCTAGGGTAAAACACATACCGTATCTCTACAATGTTTTCTAGTCAGATGGCTGAGCGGTTAGGTAATCGGGCTATTAATCAGAAGGTTGCCGGTTCGATTCCTAGCCATTTCAAATGACGTGTCCTTGGGCAAGACACTTCACCCTACTTGCTTCAGGGGGAATGTCCCTGTACTTTCTGTAAGTCGCTCTGGATAAGAGCGTCTGCTAAATGTAAATGTAGTGCTACCAAGACGGACCATGTATTCAGCTACGATACAAACACAGTCTTCCCAAGCACACAAGCAGCTCCTGTGTTGACAGACATCTGTGGACTTATAAGCACTCAGCCATCAATCATTATTTGCAATAATGATGTGTCCATTTTGACACTCCAGAATCAAGTCTCAGCAAACAGCCCTTGAGAGTGGAAGCACATTGAGGGAGATGGCTTTTTCCCTGATATAATTTGTGGCCACAAATTACAAAACAGAGGCAGGTATAATGCGTGAAGTCAAGTTTGGTGAGGGAGAAAATGGAAAAATTTAGGGCTGTGTGCCACTCTAATGGATATCCTTGTAGCCTGGAGAAAATGGTGGCCAATAATGTGTCCTTAATGTCTGCCAGCAGTGTTTCAAGGAACGTATCAGAAGAAATGTCCCCTGCCATTTCTACAAGCAATCACTTAATGGGATGGGCAAATCTTGACAAAATGGACATGCACTGCTCTATTTCTGGGCTTGACAGATGGACTGAGTCTGCAACAGCTCTTGTGAGAGAGAGAAATAAAATAGGTGGAGAGAAAGAGAGAGACAGAGAGAGAGAAAGAAAGAAAGAGAGACAGAAAAAGAGAGACAGGGAGAAAGAGAGAGAAACAGAGAGAGAAAGAGAGAGATACAGAGAGAGAGAAAGAGAGAGACAGAGAGAGAGAGAAAGAGAGAGAGAAAGAGAGAGACAGAGAGAGAGAAAGAGAGAGACAGAGAGAGAGACAGAGAGACAGAGGGGGGGAAAAAGGCAACGCGCAAAGAAAAGCAAACCTTTCACAATCCATCCATCCGCCAACCCCCAGTGTGGGTTATGTTTGTGTTGCGCGTAAGTGCAGACAGTGACAGGAATTTCAATTATTTAATTAGGGCGAGAAAATGAAAAGACTTAAGTGTTGTGATTTCTACAGTGTTTCATAGATCAATCTAATGTGTGCTCACACTGGAAACCAACCAACACGGAAGAGAGGAGAGAAGGAGGGCTCCTTAAATGACGCAATTAAAATGGCAAATTAGTTTCTTGATATATTCATTTAAGTGGTTAAGTGGAAGGGTGTTCTCCCCATCCTCCATGCCGTCGTCCGTGCGAGGAGGGGAACGCGAGTCTGCCTGCTCTTATGATTAGAGTCGCCGCTTATATGCTGACAAAATGCTGAAAGCACTTGCCGTACAAATTAGTCATCCGAAGGCTTCAAAAATTCAATTCTAAAGAGTTGATTTAGGCATTTAGGCAAAGCGTGGCTTGAGCTCGAAGGATTGAGAGACATTTTTCGATAGCTTTTAGAGGCCATTTCCATCATGGGGGTTTTGTGGATTCTATGCCGTGTAGGAGAGACCCAGAGAGTGAGGTTAAATGATTCAATATTCAGCCGTCACCTTAGTATAATAAAGGAAATACAAGTTAATACATAACCAAGAAAGAATTAAAAAACGGCATCATAACTTGAGAATGGGGTTAACTATGTTTCTCTGCAACATTACGTGTTGGATATAATAAGTAAATTTTAAATAAAGATATATATATATAAAGATATGTAAAGTCTGCTTGGCATAGTAATATCTGAAAATGATGTTGGGGGAAATATTCACCTACCCAGAGCACCTGGATCAACTTAAATCACACAGTATTCCTTCAAAGTAAAAAGCAGCAGTAAACTACTGTATTGTTGTGGCTATTGGTTGTGTCTGTGCAGAGGGAACCTTCACAAAAGTTGTAAAGTCTCTTTTCTGATAACGCTGTAGTAAAGGACACTGCACTGCTAGAAATGTCTGCAAACATATAACATTAACATTAAAGGAGGGATGTGAGTGGTGAGTGGATGTTGCAAAGGGGAGGTTAAAGGTTGTTTAAATTAAATCTGTTAACATCCACTTACCCCTGAAAAGCCCTACCTCCCCCATACCAAGCATCACTTGCGTAACACCTTGTACCACTAAACCGCAATAAAATCTTACTACATCACCGTTCCTATGCAACTATAATGTTGTATTTTATGCTTACCTATGCAGTTACATGGCAGTTAATGTAACCTTAATGTAAAGTGCTAAAAATGACAATAAAAATACAAAACGATTCTTCCCCGGGCAAGATCCACGCTGACTACACCCGCACATCTTAACTACACCCATACATAAACGTGTACTTTTCATAGCAAAATTCATGTCTCAAAAGCTGGATGGATTTGAGAGAGAAGGCTTTGCTCTTCCATCACAGAGGCATATTGTCCACTTTGATGGTGCAGAGGATGATACCAAAAGCCCTCCTTGCTGCTCTGTGGAAATGGAAGAAAATAGGCGGTGGTCTATAAAAATGAAGTTAGAACTAAGTACACCACTCGCATGCCTGGGAGAGGAATCCTGTTTCCTGGGGGCATTTTGTTGTTGTCAATTGGTCTGAGCAACTTGCTGTAATGCTAGTAATGGAACTACTCTTCTCCTTTCATCTTTGGAACAAGTCTGTGTGTGTGTGTGTGTGTGTGTGTGTGTGTGTGTGTGTGTGTGTGTGTCACAAAGAGAGAAGGTCCAAAAGGAAGGAGGAAAATAAAGCATAATGGACTTAATATGGAGACAAGACAGAGGAACAACAAGCCCGTGTTGTAATTATCCAAGTGTTGAGTCCGGCCAAACATTCCGAGATGCAGAGACAGCGTACTTTGTGTTCATGTTTCATTTACATTTAGTCATTTAGCAGACGCTCTTATCCAGAGCGACTTACAGTAAGTACAGGGACATTCCCCCGAGGCAAGTAGGGTGAAGTGCCTTGCCCAAGGACACAACGTCAGTTGGCATGACCGGGAATCGAACTAGCAACCTTAGGAATACTAGCCCGACTCCCTCACCGCTCAGCCAACTGACTCCCATGTTGTGACGACATGAATGGTTTTGATGCTTAATGCAGTTTGTGTGCTTTCGGCCTTTTACTAGAGGACATTGTCATATCATCTGTCGCAAGGCCAGTTTATCTTTAAACTGAAATGTAAAAGTTCAATATCAGCCCAGAGTTTACTTCCCTTAGACATGTAAGTTATAGATAAAAAAGGGTACTTGTGCCATTGAATATTTAAATAAAGTGGAAACAGAGTGAAGAGGCATTTTAAACATGTTAAACATTACAAAGCACTTATCATTGTAAGGGACAATTTATAATTCTACAAATATTCAGAAGCCAAACAAACACCTCCAACCAAAAACGTTCTACATTGTTCAGAGGACCAAGAAAAGACTAATCTTTCCTGTGACTGTTTGTTTTGAAAATGCGTATAACCAGTAGTGGTTGAACTGCAGCTCATTTAACGCCTGGTCTGATTTGCACTATGAGCGTTTCAGCCTTCCACTTTCAATCGAAACCCTCCCGTCATCAGTATTACTTCAACCTGCCAGCGTTCAGCCGTTTCTGTTTTTTCAGCAGATTCCCAACCGACAAAACTACTCCCCTCTGATTGGCTCCCTCTCCTCTCTGGTCCTTTGTCCTTGCCCTCGTTTGTCTTTTCATCGACTCCAACGCTAGCGCCGTTAGCCTGCCTGAAATCTGCCTGTCTTGGCATTATAGGGGCCTTGTGTTTTGCCAGGCGACTCAACTTTAATACAGTCACTTAGTCTTCGTAAAAGCGGTTGATCGAGGTAAGGCTTTTCACGTGTGGTGTGTTTGGACTTTACGCAATAACATTTGCATAGGAATGAGGGATGTTTCAAATCAATTTGTCAAGGGAAAAGTTACACTCAGAGTACTTCCAAATGTGACAGAGCATCATAGAATATCTGACTTAGTCGTCGTTGTTTGTTAAAAGCCTTTCGCCAACTCTGTCCAAAGCCATCCAGTTTTCTTTCTTAATAAGCGAGTCTTAAACTAGGCCCTTTTGAATAAAAGGGCCTTAGCTTTAAAAGGTACAAATGCTCAGGAGCAACTGTATAACTGCTCGATTCATTGAAATTTTGTTGTGCAATTTTTTCATAATGTGTGACAATTGTTGCCATCATTAAGTGAAGAAGGTGTGATGAAATCTAGTGAAAATCATCCACAAATTTAAAATAACCTGTAGCTTTATTTTTATATGTATCTGTATAATCATTCTTGTATATTCTATATATCTTTTTTTATTTGTTTTGACACAATACACACTTGTGTGCTATGAACGCTAGTCTCGGCATTTAAAAGTTGAGTACTACAAGACAGTATGCATGTCAAACTTGTCCTGTACGGACAAGAACCTAGAAGTGTATATGTTGCCCTCTTCTGGCCAGGAATAATGTACATATAGTCTTCCAAGCAGAACGCTTCAGTGAGGAATGATTCAATGAGGAAATCTCGGTCCTTGGGATTCTAGACATAGCTATTGTTATTTAGGAAATTAGTAAATAGCAACTGGCAGAGAATGTCAGTGTTTCTAGCAGAGGGTGGGATTTTATGGTTCACATTAATGGAATTGCTTTGTGGGAGATGTCTGTATTGTTCCTAACATTATTGTGATCCTTGCATTATTTTGAGGTCAAACCTTTGTGCAAAACAACAAAACCTGTACAGAATTTAAAGACCTAACTACATATGTTCTCATTCATGTTCTGAATGTGTGTACGTATGTACAGGATGTGAGTATGCACACATATTTATTCATTCAGTATGAACTCTTCAAAGAACAGTCATCCATGTTTCAGACATAACAGGACCCCAAAAGAACATTTCAAAAAAATAAAAGAAAAAGAAAAAACAAGAGATGAGAAGACAGTTGGTTAGACAACACTCTTTCAGGTGGAACAATGACCAATATATGTTTCAAATATCAAAGTTGACTTTCCCCAGATCCTGGGGTTAGGGTACAAAGTGCAGTGAGCGTCAGCATCGACTGATCTCACAGAGAACAAAGTCCACTGTGGACTCGCACCTGCGACCCTTCAGCTCAACCCAGTGGAAATAATGTGTTCATTACAACGAAATTACCAACTCTTAGGTCCTCAGTCTCTGAAGAGTATGAGTGGAGAGGGAGGCAGCAACTGACCCCTGATGCTAAGTGACCTTATGTTCATGTACGTGTGTGTATATACGTGTGTGTGTTCGCAGGTGCAGGATGTACAGTTTCATGGGCGGAGGGCTGTTCTGTGCAGGCGTGGGGAACATCCTCTTGATCGTTTCCACGGCAACCGATTATTGGATGCAGTACCGGCACTCCAACAACTACATGCATCAGGGACTGTGGCGATACTGCATGCCGGGGAAATGCTTCACGCACAACGACAGCATCGGTAAGGACGTCGATGACAGGCCTGACAGGAGTGCTGTTAACCTCCAGCAGGGCAGCAACACCCTGTGCTGTTCCCCGTGCTGTTCCCCGTGCTGTGCCCCGTGCTGTGCCCCGTGCTGTGCCCCGTGCTGTGCCCCGTGCTGTGCCCCGTGCTGTTCCTGTGCTGTGCCCTGTGCTGTGCCCTGTGCTGTGCCCCGTGCTGTGCCCCGTGCTGTGCCCCGTGCTGTGCCCCGTGCTGTGCCCCGTGCTGTGCCCCGTGCTGTGCCCCGTGCTGTGCCCCGTGCTGTGCCCCGTGCTGTGCCCCGTGCTGTGCCCCGTGCTGTGCCCCGTGCTGTGCCCCGTGCTGTGCCCCGTGCTGTGCCCTGTTCCCTGTGCTGTTCCTGTGCTGTGCCCTGTGCTGTGCCCTGTGCTGTGCCCCGTGTCTCTAAACCCCCTCAGGGTGGAAGAGGCTGTGTTTGCACATCCCATGCAACATCAAAATATGTATTGTTAAGGGTGAAAGTTGACTGTCGGTATCTACGGCTTATCGAAGTGAACACCTGCGTTTGGTGCGCGTGTTGAGAAGAGAGCTTAGGTTTGTTTTCAAATGTGGGAGGAGAAGCATTTTATAATAACTGAGAAAGTGGCAGTTAAATATTTCTAATTTTAAAAAGTGTGTGGGCGGGAAGGGAGGGCAGATTTGCCGTTTTCAAAAAGAGTGTGGGACAAGTCCCACCCGTGTCCAATGAAAGCTGCACCTCTGATGTCGAGACTGACCCCAAAACACAGCATCCAAACTCTGACCTCTACCCTCACAGCACACCTGGACGCCACCCGTGCCCTCATGATCCTAGCCCTCCTGGCCTGTTTCATGGGGATCATCATCGGCATCATGGCCTTCATACACTACTCCTCCTTCGACAGGTTTGATAAAACCTTTGCTGCAGGCATACTGTTTTTCATCTCATGTAAGTTGGTCTCCACGGTTACTTGTTTTTTTTCCCCTTGAACACGTAGTAAAGCTTGTCTAAAACAAACCGAGTATATTTAAGTTTTTAACTGCCGCGTGCTGATTGGTTTTGCAGGCTTCTTTGTGTTTCTAGCGATGGCTGTGTACACTGGGGTGACGATAAACTACTACGGTAAACGCTACGGCAACTGGCGGTTCTCCTGGTCATACATCATTGGCTGGGTGTCAGTGGTGCTCACCTTCTTTTCAGGTAAGTGCAACAAAGCCAAGACAACATTGGTTGGCTGAGATGTGGTGACGTTGCACTGGGTCTGGTAAATAAAGACCGTTTCCTTGACTATACGACCACCTAAACACTGCCATTGTTGATAAACGTGTCATTCAGAATACATAGCCTCAATTTCTACATGCTTATTAATAATTAAAAGTAATTGGTCACTAGAATTCTACAGCTTTGATTCAAATAATCAATAAACATATATAACTCACCTAACTAAAACATGGTAAATAACTTAAAACCTGAACATGTGTACCAACATCTATCCTTAGACTAACGTCAATAACAAACATTACAGTAAACGGCTTATTGATTTATGTTGCCATGATGAAGTGTTTAAGTGAATGATTATGACTCAACCTGTCTCTCTCTCTCTCCAGGTATATTCTATATGTGTGCCTACAGAATGCACGAGTGTCCCAGAAACACGAACTCTCATTAGAAGACCGATATGACACCATAAGACATGTATTATGATGAGAGCAAATCAGAGTCGTCCTCTGTTTTCTAAAGTCAATATGCCCCAACTGTCTCCTGCTGGAACGGAAAGGGCTCTAGATTTTCAAATGATTCAAATAAAAACTGTTGGGGGAACCTAGTTTGTGATTTCTTTTCATTTTATATTAAATGAGCATTCCATGAAAGAATTTTGACATCTCATGATATCCATAATAACCATATACTCTCTATTGTCTATATGGAGCGCCTACATTTGTACAACCAAGCACAATAAAGTTGAATATCAAGGTTTACTGGTACAGGAATAATGAGGCTTTGCAATTATATTCAAAGTTGGAAATCGAACTCCATAATATTTTCCTGGACATATTTTCATTGTATTTCTGCAACAAAAAAAAAATCAGGTAATTACTTTTCAACAGTGTATAATTATTGTTATTGAAATCCGTAAGACTGGATAAGGACAGAAACAATTAGGCTATACGAGAATACTGGTACAAATACAATCCCTGTTGTAAAAAAAGGACACGTGCACCAATTTGGTGCACAGGGCCACGACGATATATTATTTGTTTCATAAAATCCTCAAGAATCAAAGTGGATACAGTAGCCTAAGGTAGTGTCCAGAAAAAGCTTCTTTGATATTCTTAAAAAACAAATCAAACATAGGCCTGTGTGTCGGCCTACAATCATTCAATTGAACGAGTTTTCGCTATTGACAAAGGATCAATGAATACAGTTTCACAGACAAAAAACGACTTGGTTTGTTTGAGGGTGCCACAAGCCTCTTACCGAAATATCCCACTTCAGATTGACGCACGGCCTCCCTGGATTCGAATTTTACTTGATGAAATGGCTGTTAAAAGCCGCTTAACGCCATCTTAAGAACGGATCCCATTTACTATCCGCGCAAAGACCATTTCGTCACCATTTGTTCATTTACTTTTTAATTCACCTCTAAAAGCGACTAGTTATCCCGATGTTCTCTGTAAGAGGGATTGGGGTACAGGTTGATACAACTTTTAAGCTGTCTCAATTTAGCAAAAAGACCCCTGCTTGAAACATGTTTTTGAGCATTAGCTTCATACATAGGCTACTTTTACTTTAGGCACAGAAAAAAAATATTGTATGATCAAGCACAGTCCAGTCGTCAATGTACTGGAATATGGTGCACTCGACTGGCATTCAAGTAGGCTGATAAACTGGGATAGGCGACAGGACAGTACAGTGGCACCGCTGTGCCTGGAGCTGTCATATTTCCAAGTTCATTAAACTCGTGATAAATAGTGCTTGGAGTCACTGCAAGGTGCACATCCATTTAACTTATACAAGCTCATACACATGGAGGACATGTTTTAAATTTGGCATAGTAATGTACTTTCGTGCGTAATTGAATCCAGTAATTAATTTGTTCAGTCCACCTGATGGAAATCCTGTCCTTGTGCCCAAGGACTACTACTTCCGCTTTAACATCTTCTCTAATTGCCTAATAGCATTGCAGCGAGAATTCTGCCTACATTAAGACACTTTCACATTATCTAGAGTGATTGGAAATGTGATGACAACACGATATCAACAAATTACTGCTTCCGTCGTCTAAATGGCGCATGGAGCAGCCACTTGTACTCTCCCGGATTTTAATACCAACAATTACAGCTAATTTAGGGCGGAATTACCAGATATACGTGTTATCCCCCTGCGACACATCCGTCCGAAATCACAAAATAACGCTGTGAAGAACACTGTCCCTTAACTTTCACTCGACTTGGAATAACATAAAATTTGGCCTACAAGACAACAGATTATTAAATTGGATTACTTTTTCATAAATGCAGTCTTTTTATCAAGTAACTGTCCCATCATGTCAAAAATAATTAGGCTATGCTTGAGGTCGTTGTAGCAACACATAAGAAAACGTCTTTTATAATTTTAGAAACTGTGTACGATGAAGAAAACATGTTGTAGACGACAGGAGTGTTTCAATCCAGCATCAGCTTCCATCCTCTTAACGTCCATGGAAAGGAAGCGAATGAAATCAAGTTTGACTAAGGCGCAGTTGGAAGCAACTGACTGACTCTCCTGGGAAAGGCGTTTTCAGCACCATGGCGAGCGGCCCTCCCTCTCCGTTGCCGTCACTCTAAATTAATCCATATGACACTAATTCTATTCCCCGCCCCACCGTCGTGCTATTGGCTGATTACAAATCAATTTGCCTATCTGCCACTGTCGCTATCCTTGGATAAATAGTAATCTACCTCCCACTGAATTAATAGTAGAGTAATCTACCTGGCAGTATACTCGCTGACACGCAGACTACTATCAAGCGCTTGAGACTGGAGACCGAGGCAACACGTTCGCACAACATCACCAACATTTTACGGACCCAAGTTGGTTAAAATAGTATGAATCTGAACTATACGTCTCCGGTGCCTCAGGTGCCCGTCCAGAGGTCAACGTCGTTCTTCATCGAAGATATCTTATTACACAAACCGAAGCCCCTAAGAGATGTATTTCACTCGCCGTTTTCCACCTCCCTTGCGTCCCGGATGCCTCTCCTAGAATATGGATATCCACTGATGCCCACACCGATATTGGCGCCTCATCCGCACCATCCTCTCCACAAGCCAGAGCATCACCAATACTTCTTTACATCTGGTAAGCTACGACCACTGGGCATGCATAAATAGGTCTGTTGGACGTGTTTTGTACTACCAGTGTAGATTATTTAGTGATGTTTCTAGGTTAGTATTATTTAGAGAGCAAGCACACAACAAAATACATTTGTATTGCTAATCGTCTTGCCTCACGCAATGGACTTGCAGAGTGAACATAATGCTTATAACCAGAAAACTAGGCTACGCTGAAATGGGCATAAATAAGGACTAACCAAGAAGCAATATATAAACAACACGTTGAACCAGCTGTTGTTCTGCAATTTAAAACACATGCGTAAAACTATTATGTTCTGTAGGCTATTTTACTAAGTAACACTGTCAACAAAGTCATCACTGATGGGCCTACTTAACTGTGTTAAAATAACTTTAATGAAACAAGAAAATGTACCATGCCCCTATGTACTTTTATTCAGTAGCAAAATCAACAACAAAAAATAAGCAACGTGTTTGATCTCGATTTTGTCGTCTAATAATTTTGAATTCTTTTTTTTAAGGAATGCAAATGCCGGCGTTATTTCAGCACCATCCGGATTTACCGGGAAAGCATTGCAGACGCAGAAAGGCAAGAACTGTCTTTTCTGATTCCCAATTATCTGGCCTGGAAAAGAGATTTGAAATTCAACGGTATCTTTCTACACCCGAGCGAGTGGAGTTGGCAACAGCGCTAAGCCTTTCAGAAACTCAGGTAAGAGGAATTATCTTACGGCACCATTTTGTCACCATTATGGAACCATTTGTGTCCATTAGACGGAGGGGTCTTGATGATCGTTGATGACGACGGTTAAACATTTTAAAACATTGGCCGCCTTGTTTGGAAATCAGTTTATGAAATATTCAACATTTTCCGTGCAGGTGAAAACATGGTTTCAAAACAGACGGATGAAGCATAAGAAACAGCTAAGGAAAACACAGGACGACCAGAAAAATTCTAATGACTTAGATAGATCGGTGGAAAACTCAAGCGAGAGTGAGATCAACGAAAAGGACATTAGCAAAAGGGGGATCGACGCGGACTCATACATGATCGAAGAAAACGAGGACGATGTTGATATCGAAGACGACATTTGTTCACCAGAACATTTACTATAGGCCTAATGCAAGAAAGCAATTGTTTGAAATGTAAATATTTTGTCTTTACAATATGATAGGCTATGTAATTATATATATATATATATATATATATATATATACACACACACATTGCCTTTTTAACAGAACAATTACAATATTGCAAATATTTATTCAAGCGTGTGCTTATTCAACGAACTAATTTCAATGCTTTCCTGTTATATAGGCTAGCCTATCAAATCCACCAGGTTCATATTTAAAAAATTGAGACTGCAATAGAATAAACGAGTTCTTACTATTAGATTATTATTTGTATTCTCCCTATTATTATTATTATTATTATTAGCATCATTATTGCTGTTTTATTGGCTAAAATATAGCCTATCTTAATATTTTCACCATACTGTGGTTTGTGGGTGTTTTGAATACCAATTCTTATGACAATATGTTAATCATAAACTGCACAAGTAATTTCATAAACTCAATCAGCTCTTATCATTTAATTAATTATCCTACCCCTTTGTTTTGCACTTTCGTTGAAATAATCGAAATATTTCAGGCCTACATGTACCTATCTTCATAGGCCTCGACCTGTTTTCCATTTGTAATTCAATACCTTTATTATTAAAACTTATGATACCCCATACTGAGTTATTTTCATTCTATTGTTTGAGCTACCTTTTAACTTGTAATTTTAAATACAGTTTGATAATTTTGAAAATGTTACATCTGCCTAAAGACAAACAGTAACCCAATGATCCATCTTAAAACTGAAAGGAAATATAGTCTAAAATATTGGATGTAGGATAAGCTATGTAGGCCTATTTTTCTCTTTGGTTGTATGTCAGAGAGAGGTAGAGAGAGCGTGCGTGTGTTTGATTTGTGTGTGAGTGAAACGTTTCTTTTTGTCATATACGTCAAAGGATGGAAATATTTTGACAATTAACATCGCTATTGAATGCGTCTGGCAACCGGGCATCATTATGTCAACAAAAAATATTTAGCCTATTATAGTATACAGTATAGTAGGCTATACTCTACAATATAGGCCTACTTGTTATCATTATAATGGGGCCAATGTTATATCATTGTCGTCATTATTATTATTATAAAATCTGCAGGCCTGCATAGAAGCAGGCCTGCAGGCCCTAATCATTTTCATTTTACGACTCACAGTCGTAAAATGAAGTTGTCCACGGCTGCCCGGTATACACTGAGGGCAGATTAAACGGTCTTTTATTATCATGACCCACCTGCTTGAGTCAGGACCCTCGCGCAGCGTGTGATGGAGATTTTTCTCGGAGGGTGAGAGTTAAAAGTCGTCCATGCTGTGGTGGCTCGTCCCCGCTGAGTACCCTTTTTACAGGAAGAAAAGAGGACTTAAATCATACGAAAAGAGAGACTTAGGCTAGACATAGGAAGTGACATCATGACAACGTTTGGCAGGCGAACGTTGTTTTTAAATAAGCGCATGACTAATAAAATACAAACGGAGGTTTGAATCAAGATCAGTAATGGGAGCTAATGAAATGTTCATCTTGTGCTTCGTCTAATTACCTTCAGGCTGTTCAACACAGCACACCGAGTTATAACTTAGCACAAGGAGTATAACTTAAGCCTAGCCTACTCTATAGTGTAGGAAGCCAACGAAGCTATTGTGTCAACGGCCCCCTTTCCCGGAATACGGTAATAATAATAACTTTATGTAAAAAATAAGCGCGTAATGAAAAGCCCAGTTTATGCTGAAAGACACTGTTTGTGGACTAACCTTGTAACATGTTCATGTTGTGGTGCAACACCACCTGGCCGGAAGTGACAGGAAGCAGTAGGCAAGAGGCCAATATTAACTTTATCAATAAGCTAATTCATAAAAATAAAAATTTTATAGGTCTGAATATTTTGTACATTTAATTTAGCCTCGTGTTTAGGTCCTTGTAACTGATTTAACAAGCACACTTGGCTACACCAACTTAATCCAAACGTTGGCCACGGTTTACACATTTACCATTATAGGCTCTTCAAACTATCGTCAGGAAAATCGATCAGGGAGTTCCATTGAAATGCAAACTAATGGTTTATCTTTCAAACTAAAACATTAGGCTACAGTGAGTGAATTACTGTTTATTCTATCTGGGGGGAAATTATGAAACATTCGTTTTAAGATTTTATGAGCTATGATTTGGATTTTAGAGGATTTTGTCTACCATAATTTTTTTTTTTTTTTCTCACAAATCCATGGGCAGCCGTGACCATAGCTGGGGATTGATCTGTCATAGCCTACCACGGAGAGCACCAGTAACGAGGCACGTGCTGATTTAAGAAACCCGGCCTGTTCTGTACAGCGTAATTCAACATTACTGGACTGCAGCTCCCGCAGAAAAAGTCCCGTTAACGTCTACAAAATAAATAATAAAAACTCTTCTACTATGCTTCTAGCCATCTTTCTTCCAAGCGGAAAACGGGCCTTTTTCAGCATCGCTGCCCACTAGGAAATGTTAGGTCATCATCATTGAATTTAGGGGTTACCATATTAGTGAATATACAACTCACCTTGTCAGGCAAGCTTTTATCAAACCTCTGTCTGTGAACGTTTGCCAGGTTGTTTCCATTCATTGAGGAAGGCTAGGCCTACATTACCAGGCAATCACCTTTTCAGCCACGCTGACAAAACAGGATGTGCATCTCTCTCGGTTCATCCTTCCCTCTTTGAAAAGCAATTCATGCAATTCATGTCAAAAACGTGATTCTGATTAAGTAAGCAAAATGGAATAAAAAGCGCAGAGAAACTGAGCAGAAGGTGATCAATTAAAAGATTAAGCGTTTTGCAACACATGGACGCATCTGCATTTGGGTCTAATAGCGGGCTCGTCAGCTCATTTTCAGGGGCTTGCCGCCTACTTAAAGAGCTGCTCACATCAAAGCTTCCGTGTCGGACCCAGCTTTCCAATCTGTAGAAAGGGATGCTAATTTAGCCTCCTTTATGTGCGGCAGTGAGAGACTCCTTCAATTAACTGGATTTCTATGGCAAAAGAGGAGGGTGTAGATGCAAAGAGATTGGTCAGGACAAGCATCATTCCTCGTTCAATCAAAAGATCCGGTATTCATTACCATCCCACGCAACTGAAGCCGTTTCATTATAAACACAGGGCATCAAAGATGCCATGATGGGTTAAATAGAGACTATAATCTAATTAAAATATTAGATAGAAGTAAATAGCTCTTTGATAATGATCTAAGGGTTCTATTAAAGAAATGGGGTGCTTGAGATTGTTTATGGGGGCAAATTATCACTTTAGACTACAGACAAGTGAGGGATGACCAAATCTGCTGGGCTTCAAAGTGTAATTTTTATTTGACCCATTGGTGTCTCAGTAGCGATAGGGGGATACTGGCGGGAAACAATCAGGCTCAAGACAAAGAACACATTATTCTCGATTAACAGCGCTACCAGGTGCACAAGAGGGTGAGAGGGGACAAATTGAAATTGTGGATGAAATACCAACATGTAAATTACAGACTCATTACGAACATTAGAAGACAAAACAACTGCACGTGAAACATAAACCCACAGGCATATTTCAATTAGCATTAAATGGAAAAATATTATACTATACTTCTGAGTTGTGTCCTATCATTTGGCTGCTTTTAAACATGATCTGATGATTCTGTTCTACCGAATAGTATGTTGCCTCAACTACAATCCACATGAGCACCAAAAAAGTTACACGTTAACACACAGCTGGTTATGAAGGTAAATGATTTACGTCTCGATCAAACCTAGCCCTCGTTGAGTTTACAGTGTATTTTACTCCACAGTCAAACTACAACAGAGGATTTAGGTAACAAGACAAGGATTATCCTTGTCAAGATTGGAGCACGATGTATTTGAATAAAGCTCATTGACTCACTGTACAAATCATTAGTGCACATTTCATACATTTCGTATATTAATCAAGTGCAAGTCCAAACCACTCGGAGAGACATGTTTACCCTGCGGTGAGTACCATAAACATGAATAAAGAAGCGACCAGTGCTTAACAAGTTAATTTGTTGAACAAAAGCTTGTATAGGGCAAGATAAATCCGTGTGTCAACAGCAGCAGACAAGCTGTGCAAGAACACACATGTGGAGAAGTTGACACAAGTGCTAATAAATAGTCCCAGAGCACAACACACACCCTCGGCCTTCTACATCCTTTGAAAGACAGAGCGTTTGGGCTGGTTTGTCCGGACTGCCTGGTGCTTGTTTGCACTATCCGCCCGTGGTCTTTGCATCCCACACCAGACAACAGCAATCAAACGCAGAAAACAATTTCAATGAATCCCAAACATATGAATCTACAGATGGATCTACTGCCGGCAGAGTCGAGCCACGGGGTGCGTTGCGGTGCCTGGGTAGGGTGTACCCTCACAGGCATTGAGGGTACGTACCCTCTCCTACCGAGACCCTATAACAGCCAGGTGAGCAGCGATCAGGGTAGGAGACCCTGTAACAGCCAGGTGAGCAGCGATCAGGGTAGGAGACCCGAGATCCGCCAGGTGGGCAGTGGGACCTGGAAGTGGGCCACGGCTGCCTTCTCTTCCTCGTGGCGTTTCCTCAGGAGGTCCAGCGTGGCCAGCTGGGAGAGGTCGACACCCTCCAGGTAGGAGGCCCGGTCAGAGGAGACCCCCTCGCCCCTCTCCCCCTCCCTGGGCATGGACGGGGGCTTGGAAGGCGGGACTGGCCTGGGAATACTTTTGGCGTACTCCAGAGCCTGAGGCGAGAATTCGGACGTTAAGGTGTTGGAAAGAGACTGTGGACTGTGGTTGAAAAACAAAAGGGGAGGATGAGATTGAGAAGAAAGGCGAAGGGTTTGTGGGGTAGAAACTGTGTGCTCAAGTAGCCTGAGTGCTTTTATGAGTCCAGCTAAGTGGACAAGTGTGCCGTGTTCTTCATCGGTCTATTTAGTGACTTTGATTTTGAACTTAGATTCAAAGGGAATCAAAAACTTTTCAAAAAATTATAAATGCCAATCGTATCTTAACAACCTTGGCAATTCCCACTTTCAATCCATTTTGACATCAAATGTCTTAGACTCGTGTTCAAATGAGAGGTATCTATAGTATTATCCAGCACTTTCTGGAATCCGATCTGGAATTGTTTTGGAGGAAAGCAATCACACAGTATAATAGGTCTGGCCAGAGAACAGAGAAGAATGGATGTGTTCTGAGGTACGGCACTTTCTTATGGGAATGATCTCAATCTCATCCTGCTCGCCTCACAACCGGCTTACACACGTGCTTCACATTGTGTTAAGTCTTTCTTTTGCTAACAACCTCTTTTATCGACTACTGTTCTCAAACACACTCTCTCTCTCCCTCTCACACACACACGTACAAAGTCTCTCTCCCTCTCTCCCTCTCTCCCTCACTCCCTCTCTCACTCTCTCCCTCTCTTCCTCACTCCCTCACTCAGTGTCTCTCTCCCTCTCTCCCTCGATGTCAGTGTCTCTCTCCCTCTCTCCCTCTATGTCAGTCTCTCTCTCTCTCCCTTGATGTCAGTGTCTCTCTCCCTCTATGTCAGTGTCTCTCTCCCTCTATGTCAGTGTCTATTACCTTCTTCCTGGGAACCTCGTCCTTCTTGTCTTGTCCCACTGGCTTCCTGGCTGGTAGGGTCGGCATCCTACTTATCTTCTTATTCTGCTCGCGGATCACATTAGAATACAGCTTCTGTCGTCTCATTTTCTCAACCTGCCGGCGGTGAAAGAGAGAGACAGAGAGGGAGGGAGGGGGAGATTACAAAGAAAGGGTTTAATTAACTGAGCCATTTCTCCCATAAGAGCCTATCTCTCTACACATCCCTCAAGACGGCCTCTTCACAGTAGCCCCGACAGAAACAAACACAACAGACCATTTAGTGGCCCTATCAACATTTACACATATCGCTGACAAATAGGGACGACCCTAGATGCGAACAGGCCTCAATCTTGGTGCAAATTGGCCATACATGCTCACCTCATACACAGGGGGATTAACAAAAGATACATCGTCGCCAAATACCTCTCAACTTCCCAAGGCAGCTCTCATTTGCTTTGTAAATCCAATTTAATCTGTTTGGAATGATACTGGGCTTTAACGAGAGAGAGGGAGAGAGTGTGTGTGTGTGGGGGGGGGGGGGTTAATGGAAGCACAAAGAGACTTGAGGAGCTTCGATGTGATTGGTTGGACTATATGCAATTGGGAGTGAGGCTTCTAATCACAATTCAGTGCTTTCGAAAACTAGTCCTGGAACAATGTATACAACAGAAAAGCAATCACAACGTAACGCCATTCTCCCAATACAAACTGGTCGTGGTCGTTCTTCAGAGGCTGCGTGAGTGCTGATTGGGCGGCGGGTGCTTACTGTCACGTCATCGGCTGTGCAAACAGGCCCAAGGCCTCCCAGCTTCAAGTCCTGCTTCAGGCGCTGGTAGTCTCTCAGCGTGTAGGCCTGACACACACACACACACACACACACACACACACATCCTAAATACGTCTAGAATAACAAAACTGTCACAAGGTCATAAATAACAAGATGACCACACTAACCACACAGCTTGCGTCCGACGCATTCGACTTCTCTCGAAAGAAACACACGTGACTAACAATCACACTCCGATGTGTTGTCCAGCTCCAGATTTCATGTTAGTCTTCACAGAGGACGTGTTTGTGTTGCGTCCCGGAGAGGAGACTCACATAGGCCCCGGGCCTGGGCCCGGCCCCGCCCTCCCAGTCGGCGGGGGTAAGTAGGGCCAGAGCTCTAATCCCTGATGTACATCTGAGGGCCACTCAGCCAGCAATCCACAAGCTGCCCTCAGACAAAAGGGGGCTAATCATTCCAGATAGGACTGGCTGCTTTTAAAAGGCTCAGGTCACTTCAGAATTAGCCATTGGTCATGGACTCGACAGGGTTGCTTTCTGAGGGAGGTTTGTTCCTCCAGACCCCCACCCCTGGTCAGTCACTCCTCTGCTTTCATGCCCCAGACCCTCCCACTGAGCACTGGGCTGGTTTACAAATCTCAGCCTCACTAATCTCGTCAGACATGTGGGCTAACATGATGAGTTTGGGCAGACAGGTGGAAGATGTTGTTAGCTGATGTGAGAATACGCATCGGGAAGACGTGCATGCTGAGTAACTGTTTGGTGAACTACACATCCTCGTTTAAACATACCCGGGCTTAGGAAACGATTCGATCCTGAATGTCTCTCCATTTCAATGCCTACCGATCCGATTTTTCGGACATATGAATGCACCCTAAATAAATAAGTTAAGCTTTTTGTGATTTTAGAATAAAAGGGGTCAGTAGATATGTCTATGGGTTTTGTTTACAGTTTCTTAGCTAGCAGCTTTGTGGGGAGAGAATGGTCGAGTCGCTCTGAGTATTCTCTGAGACACACCTGCTGAGATCAAGCTGGAGATCGACAAAAGAGGCCAAATCATTACATGCAAATTGGCATCTTAAGCAGTGCCTGCACCGTGGAAAATGACTTTTTTCTCTTCTCCCTTAATCACCTTATCCTCTAACACATCTCAAAATGGCTTTCTGGGCCTTGTCTGACATTGGCAACTCATTGCAATTAAGTGCATCTTACAGGAGTTAGACAATTAACCTGATGGTTTGTATCTTAACCACCAAGTAGGCCCCTTTCACAGCCTTCTTGTCTGGGAGCATGTAAAGAGATTACGTCTGACATCAAAGGACGTTTTATTTGCGTAACATGTGCCCCTCTTATAGACTTTTAGGATAAGGGGAAATGGCCATGCAATTATCCAAGTAGCTAAATTGGATAGCGTGGCCCCATCTTGTTTTTGCATTCCGGATGTTTATAGAAACTTAAAAGGAATATAAAAGGAGTATATACAAAGAATACATAACTACAGGTACACACACATACCTTGTAAGTGAGCCTCTCTTTTAGTTGCATTTGTTTCTCCATCTGTGCCAGGTATCCATCTGAACAGCTCCTCTGAACGTTTGTCTTCTGGGTGCCATTTCCCTGCGCCCCTGTAGGCTGTCCTTTCATCAGATGGCCTATAGGGGGCAGCCCTGCCCTGGAGCCTGGCTGATGCTTGTACACAGCAGGTCTGTACTTCTGACTGTCTGCAGGATGCAGGGCACTGCTGTCCACATTAACAATCTGGTTCTGGTTATCAGGACAGGACAGATGCCACCTTGGACTGGTGACCCTGGAACATAGAAACAAAACAACAAAGTCCTTTTAACCGATGACATTTTATATTAGACATAATTACTTTTTTTTAGTAGGCAACAGTAATGATTAAGGTTGAAGTCTTGCTACTAAGAATACTGATGTTTGCCTAAGATCAGCAGTAATAATTACACAACAGATACAAAAGATTCAAGTGCAGTCACGCAGCATGAACCGGCATGAACACCAGAGGAGTGAGGTGGAGAGGCCACGCCAGGCTGACCTGGTGCTGCCGTCTCCTGGCCATCCTGCTGGAGAGCCCCCCTGGCTCCAGACGGGCCAGACGCTCGGCTCAGCAGCCATCCCTACCCCGAAGGGACTTGGCCTGGCTGGGACGCCAAGCCTGGGCAGGGGCACCAGGGCTGGAGGGGAGAGGGGCCCAGGGCTGGCAGCCAGCGTGACCCCGTGGTAGGGGACCGGGAGAGGGGCATGGAGGTGTCTTGTCAGGGGCAAGCTGGAGGAGTGTGAGAGAATGTGAGGGCCTCCAGGGGAGGTTGAGGTGAGGTCCTGTCTGCTCTGGTGGAGGAGGGGGAGGAGGTCAGAGGAGGAGTGCAGGTTGATGTGGAGGTGGACTGAGGGTGCGGGGTGGGTCTGGAGTCCAGGGTGTGAGGGTGAGGTGCCGGAGAAAGTGGAGTGTGTTTCACTGAGGGTTTGTGGGGATGGATGGGAGGGTTGTGGGAAGTTGGGGTGAGACCGGGGGTGAGGCTGGAGTTGGGGCTGGGGCAGGGGCCTGGCTGTGGGTTCGGAGGTCGGGGGGCTCAGACGGTCTCCATGCCTGGCTTGGCCCCCCGGAGCTGCAGGTCTCTTCTCCGGGGGATTTCCTCTCCACTGGGCTTTCTTCTGGGTCACCTGCGGTGGGGGTGGAGGTGGGATTATGTCAGTAATACTCCAGCTTCTGCATCTGCAGGGACACATCAACTCACAAAATAACCCTCGACGTGGCGCAAGACAAATCAACGAGGGTTAACGGATAATATCCAATTCCTTTTTAAATAATTTGCGATTCGTGACTGGTAAACGAAAAACAAAAATGTATCTTGTGTAACTATTAATCCTACAACCTTTCTCTAGTTAGGTTTGTTTTTCTATGGCCCAGGGATATACTGTGTGTGATGGTAACCCTCCAGGTTTCACCCTATCCTCCTGGATGATTTGTACATGCCTCATGAAATGCTGTTTTGGATGTAAGGACCATCACTGCTTCATCGGGATCTCATCAACAACAGCGACTCCAAAGAAAAACATATCTGAAGTGGTAGACTGACAATACACTGTTTAGCTTCCCCTCTTTGATGTCACTAGCTTTTGAGTCAATTGCTAACCTGACAACTTATTTTGCATTGCTGCGAAATTCACAAATTCACCTTTCAAAGGAAACTCATTTCAGGGATATGAGAACAAAGAATGAAGAGTCGATGAAGACGAGGTTATCTTAGAAAAGTATTTTGTTTTTTTTCTGAGGTATTCTATTGATCTTTCAGTTTAGTAATCCTCTTGCTTTATGAGTCTTTGCAGACCACTAGCAGACAAGTACATTAAGGGTTTGTTTGCTTGTCTTAAGGCTTGAAGTTAGCATTTATGTTCCTTCAACTGATTGGACAGGCGCATAACATTTTTTTAAATCATTTTCACCTGGTTTCCGGTACAGGATTTAAAAAACAGTTCTGCTTTGGACATGGACCATCTTAAAAACAATATTAATGAAAATATTAGACACAAGCTCCTGAAACAGATCACCGTACCATGCGTTTCAAGTGAATGAGAGACTTTCTCAAAAGGACACTTAAACAAATGCATTTCGAATCATCCTTCCACAAGGGGCATCATCTGTTCATACTTTGACATGGCAGGAAACCCGGGATGATAAGAGTCCAACCCAATGAAAAAAAATGTAAGTGCTGCCGTATGGCTGTTGTCATGGCCGAAGGGGGGGGGGGGGGGGAGCAGGGTTGTTGTGCAACGCCTGAGCTTCTCTCTGCATGGCCTGTCCAAATTACACCGCCCGGCTCCGGGACCTGTGGCTCTGCATCTAATGCCTCTGATTTAGCAAACACCAGCTTTCCCCCATTCTAATGGGAAAATATATACACTCCTCTGCCTGTCAGCATTAGGGCGACCGCTCAAGTGCTCAAAATAATGATGCTTCTCCATTCTCCCTCCTTTTGCCCGCTCGCCCAGGTTTCTTTTCAAGGCGTCTCCGCCGGCGCCCATTGTGTCTCGACAACTCTATCGGATATTTGTGTTGTGTCCGTCGCCGGGGGGAAAATGAAATATCCCAGATGATGGTGCGCCTGCTGTGCAGACGTTTTCATCTTGAATGGGAAGCCCTCGCTGGCAGTTAAGGCAGCAAAACAAACACACACATCACACATGGTACACGCACACATTCCACATGGTACACACACACACACACACAAACACACACCCAAACAAACAAACAAACAAACACACACACCACACACACACAAAATTGCACCTAAACAAACACACACCACACACAAACACGCACCCAAACAAACACACACACCACACACACACAAACGAACACAAAGGACAGGGGAGGGTTGAATGAGATCAATAAAGAGAACCGGAGTGAAGGGGCCCTACCCTCAGTTGTCGGGCCTGCAGCAGCCACCTCAGTTCTGGGTCTGGACTGTCCTCCAGACCCCCCTCCATGCTCCCAGCGGTGGTAATCTCATCTGATGCATCCGTCACCTTTACACACAGGGACAGAAAAGACTTGAGGTGAGAGACAAAAGGCAGCGAGACGAAGAGGGGAAAACAGACCTGACAATGAGAGGAGTGAGCACTTCTGAGAGGGCAACCTTAAAATCAGTTAATGGGAAGATTCTCATTCCCATACATTCACATCAGTAGGTATTGAAGGGAGCAAATAGGGGGTGAATATACGTAAAATTATGTTGATATACCTAATTCTAATTAAATAGGCCTAATTACTTAACCGGGTGCATTACTTCACAACAAAACAGTCCTGCTACATCGTTACAATAGAATCCCCTATTTTAACTATTTACCCCACGAAACAACCAAACCGGCAGAATTATCAGCGAAAATATGTCACCTCCGCTTCCCAGTGTCTGTCGTGTAAAACCATTCGAGTACTGCTCCCATTAGTCAGTCCACTCTGTACTTTAACCTTCTCAATCCCCCTCACGTTACATCAATTCCTCTATTCAATTTTTCCTAATGCACCCATAGCCGTCGAGAAAATATCTTCCCCTAATGCCATAATGAAAATCATTTTGTTAACTTTGGCCAATACCCCCTCAGGCGCCAGGGACAATCTCAGGGGATCGATGCCATCGACGGCGTGAGGAGTTACTTGTTGAATTCCGCTAATTCTGCTAGCATGAATAGGGTAAGGTCACGGAGAGAGGGTGAATCGAGTTGTAATATATCCATCAATAAGCGCTCAGTCCTGCTGTTCCATCTATCTGCTGAAAGGCCAGGTACAGATAGTACTCAGCCTCGCTGTCCTCTCCAGCTAAAGGACAGCGTTGCACACAATGATACCTAAAAGCTAATAAAAAAATAAAAAAAGGAAATAGAATTTTTTTCGTTTTGACCTCAAGCGGCGTGGCGTGCCTGCAATGTAGTTTTCAAAATGCTGGACACAAAATGTCAAATTGTGTAATGAAAAGAATGACTCATGTAAAAAATTTGGAAAAGTAGTTGGAAATTAAACGTTTCAGAAGATTTATTGGCATCTCAATATGATAAAAACACATCATTTTATATAACCACACATCAGAGAAAAGGCCGTGCTCACATCAACATGGGGATCTTAGCGCAGGCTCTATGTTGTGGTTGGCTGCAGTCTATGATGAACATAGGGGAAAGTCAGGTGGCTGAGCGGTGAGGGAGTCGGGCTAGTAATCCGAAGGTTGCCAGTACGATTCCCGGTCATGCAAACTGACGTTGTGTCCTTGGGCAAGGCACTTCACCCTACTTGCCTCGGGGAATGTCCCAGTACTTACTATAAGTCGCTCTGGATAAGAGCGTCTGCTAAATGTAAACATGAAGTCACATACCAACCCTGTGCTTCCCAGCTTGATGGCTGCCAGATCGGTGGATTTGCACTTTTTATTTTATACTTGCTGCTTTATTGTCTTCAGCCTGTGGTCTGCACCTCGATCTGCTCCTTCCAAAGTGTCTTATATGTTGTTCTCTCTGAGTTCTCTTTGTTTTCTTAGAGGGTTTTAGGTTGAAAATGTGAAATCATCCAAGCAATTAAAATATAATTTGATATTTATTAGATTACTACTGAGGCTGCCTGATGACCAGTTGTTCTCCAGGTGGGACAGTGTTTAGGTGTCCTCTCACACACCCAAACTTGGCATTGGTGTAACAGCTGCGTGTTTGTGTGTGTGTATCTGAGCAACAGGTGTCAGTGACTTCACTACGGACATCACACACACACACACACACCCCTTCCCTCCAGGGCAAGACCCAACTACAACCTATGCCAGTGCCCCCTGCCTTTGCCTTTTGTCACCCATTATAAAAATCCCAATCAATTGGAGCAAATGATCAAGCATTTTGAGCATCATAAGCTGTGTAATATCTATTCTGCGAAATTGGGGCCCATAATTGGCTCTCGGCTAGACGATGTCACAACAAAGTCAGAGCAATCGTGGGCAAAGCCCCCAGCCAGGACGGGGAAACATCAGCTTTTCGCAATGATGACTTCAAAGGGTCCGTGGATCTTGAATTGCATTTGGTTGCTATTGTGGCCAGCCCAGGCAATCTTGATTAGGTGTTTACACTGAGATAGGGTATACAGTGCCAGAGAGCCTCCCTGGAGCTTTGGTCTAAAGCTATTAAGAGATTGTACATTATGTTCCCTGGCTTTGAAGTGAGGGTCTGGGAGATGAGCAGAGGCTGTGGCTGAGTGCAATGGCAGAAGATTGCTCCGCTACTTCTGTCTTTATCAAAGGAGGCCCTGTTGCCGAACACCACCGCTGCCGCCACTCCTGCGCTCACAGGAGCTCAAAAGTTGCCGCATTAGGAGATTGTGTACATTTAATAATGCGGCTAATTATAGCAAGTTGGTTTCAGAACTCCACTCCCGTCAAAGAGCAAATGGGAGCCCCTTTAGAGAGAGAGGCAGAGCGAGCTGTGCTTAGCCGGGCCGGGATAATGATGGGGAAACAGATGTGATTTTGTTGTGGGAATTGTTCTCTTTTAAAAGGACATGGTGAACAAAGAAGGCAAATGAAGGCTGTCTCAAACGGGAGCATGCAGACATGAAGCCTGATCAGAAACTGTGTTTAATTCAGATATGCGGGGCTGCTCTCTTCTGATTGCACCAATCCCTCTTTGGACGGGTTACATAAGGAACTAATATAGCTGCACAAGAACGAATGTTTGAGAGACTATTTTGATAAGTTCTAATCTCAATTCGAAAGAAAAACTGAAAACATTTGAACATCCAATTTACCAGTATTATATCTGTTTGACTACAAGTATTATAAATTTGGATCAATCTCAAACAATCTCAATCTCTGTACTAAAACGGGCTTTAATGCAGGGTTTGGTATACAACACTTGGAAAGAAAACAAGTTAAAAAGAGGAACAAAAACAAAAAAAACAAAATTAAGAAAAACAATCCTGTTTGGAAGTATGCTTTCTGTCCGTCTGTGTGTGAAAGCATTACACGCAAATTTCACCCCATTTGCAAATAAACGTCCTACAACAGTGCCGCATGCACATCACCCCTCTTTTAAGCTGCGCGTGTTGGGAAGAAGACGTGGCGATGGGAAACTAATAAGCTAATTCAGGAGACACTGAGACAACAGACGGCACTGAAGGAGGAATAGGGCTTAATATCCCACAATACTAACAGCCCTTCACTATGCAAATGTGGGTGATATAGGGCTAAGACATTGTGGCAGGGCCAGGGCTCAGATGGGCTGGGGAAAAAGGTTTGGGATATTACAGACATATGCCCCAGAGACATGGAGAGAGGGGACACAGGCCACCTAGGCCAATTATGTCCGTGTGCCAGGTGCAGGGATATCTAAGAGGCTATTGGTAACCCGTCTTCTCTGATGTCCTTAATAGCTACTGTTGTACAGATCAACTCATAATAGGCACTGCATAGACACACAGGGCTGCCTTCCACTTGGTAGAGGGGGGGAACAGCCAATTGAAAGCGAGATTGCTGCTCTGCCAAATTAATTTTCCAAACTGGATCCATGTTCACTGGATGTCGCAGACAAAGTCAAAAGGAAAAATACATGTCCAGTTAACAAACGGAGGAGTCTGTGTTCATATTAAGGTTTGGGGAAGTACGACATCTTGCCGTCACTGACGGATAACAATGTACACCTCGGTATGGCTAAATATTTGAAATGATTACAATTACTAGGCTATTTACAATGAGTGGTAGGCCACAGTGAAACCTTTAAACATGTTTTTTAAACGTTTGACATTTAGCAGACGGTTATTCAAACCGACCTACAAGAGCGTGTTTTCATAGTCATTGTCAGTAGAGGAAAGTGAAATCAGTGACACAATGCTGGATCAAACACACACACACACACACACACACACACACACACACACATACACACGAGGCGAGGGAGCTGGTAAATATTGAGTCAATAACATAGGTAACAATAGTGATGGCTCAGAATGGATTTTCCAGGAATCTAATTAATGAAGTAAAAACCTGTGGAACAGCATCATATGCTGAATCATTTTATCTTTAACCATCTTTCAATATCAAAATATTGTTGTCTTATAGAAGCACTTAATCACTACTGTGCTTCTAATCCTGGGACCAGCCTAAGCTTAACAGTAGCCTATAACACTTGAGCACAAGTGTGATATCCTGTGTATCGAATTCATGTAACTGAAAATTGCAAATGTTTATAGGGTACATTATAAAAAAGAACTACCGATCTTAATGGACCTGTATAAAGTATACTGGTATAAATGTATCGGTATAAAAGGTAATATAAATTTAATGTAATGTTTGTATATTTTTTACCCCATATTCTAATATTTTTCCCTCTCGTGATAACAATGTTATGGCCACATCCATATCTGTCTCAAAAAAGAGTTGTTCACAAGCCAAACAAATCTCTCAGTTGTAAAGACCAGTTTTCAGACCTTGGGCATGTTGTTGCAAAATATTAACCAATCGAAGGAGTTAAACTGTACATAACGATTGATACAGATGATGGGTTTGAGTTTTTACTATGCTTGTGCAGTCCCTAGTGGCTACTTTGTGCACTGCAGAAATGTTGAATGGAAGAGGAAAAGGAAGTACTAGTAAAAGATAAACTAGGAGAGAATGAATGAACAGAAAGATGAAGTCAGACCATTAACATGTGGGAAGTGGACACCAACAAAATCTGTAGAAGATGGATGCCTATCAACACCGGCTGCTAAAATCACGTACCTGAGTCGAGGTGTCCGATTTCTCTCCCTTCTGTGAATGGGCCTTCAGATAAGAACCACCTGACTTGGCTGCTTGGATTCCCAGAGTGGTTCTGTTCCGTTCGATAATGTCCTCCTTGGGTTTATCCTTCATTGTCTTTGACACTTGCTGTGGACCTTTTTGTCTGGGAGAATACTGCTTCTCACCCGCTGTTCCACCTGCCTGTGCCTCCCGTTGTAGCTCGTAGCACGTCTGAAACTCTTGGCCGCGTCTGTCACGTGTCACGCTGTCCTGCTCTGGCTCAGGAGAGCTGCACGGGTTGTGGTCGGGGTGTGTCGAGTTCATCCCAACTTGTTTGACTTGGTCGTTCCTGTGTCGAGTTCTGCTGCCGTTTCCTTCTGAGGGTGTATTGGTTGGTAAGTGTTTGGAATCCCTTGGTCCGGCTGTGACATTGTGGTTAGATGGTACATAAAGGTGGTGGGGTAACAGCGGTGGATTCTCTCTGGTAGCCTTCATCTCTTGTGGATGCAGGTGGTAAGATTCGAAGTGGTGTTGAGTCGCTAACTGGTTACCCATCATATCTGGAGTCGCGTTCTCTGATAGAACAGGGTTTCTGACGATAGCGTAGCTATAGCCTCCTCTGGTAGAACGACCCTCTCTGTCACTGTGGCTCTCTTCCGACCTCTCTTCCATATTTTGGGGACGATGGACGTCGTGTAACCTCCCAGCCTCCCTCAGGTTGGTTCTCCAGTTGGGGTCGTAGCGCAGATCTGAATACCTGTCTCTGGGACACAACGAGATTTACAAAGGAGATGAGGCACACGTTAATGTCAATACTGTGCTACGCTATGTGATGCTCAACTCAACAAGCAGGCCAATGGGAAATGAAAACATATGGGAAGTGATGGTTATGACTTTAAACGAATAATATCAAAGTGAATAACTATATGGTTGTTATTTTGCCAATTATAAATGCATTACCGGGGCCTTACTTTCAGAAAACCAGTGTGCGGCATACTCGGAGGTCGAAAGACCAAGAGGTGTCACACCTGACTGAGATTGATGCCCTCTAACAATTAGAGCCTCAGCCTTATTTGGACACAACAAAACGATCTAGCAAATAGAATCAGACGCCACTCTTCATGAGCCTGCATTTATGGATAATCTTCATGTGTTCACTTCCTCATTCGCTAATGAGGGGGCGGAAAAGGACTGCTCCCTAGCTATGGTTCACAAATGGCAATTTTCGGCTTATAAAATGGCCTGAAATTGCTGTCTAATGTGCGCCTTCTGACAGTGATGAAAAGATCTCATTATAATAATTAGCCCGTGGTTCCTTTGTTGTGCTGCCTGGAGAACGAGCCGAGAGTCCTGCTCATGTCCTGATGCCTACTAGGTGTAGGGCACTTCACTCGATGAGGGCGAAAGGGTAAGGGGTGGCTCTGTAATGACTCAACATGGAACGAGCGGGAGAATGCATTAGTTACACAGCTGCCAGGGTGCACGGGGCCCACGGTGTGAAACACAGCGAGCCTTTATGCCGCAGCCCAGATACAGACCGCCGAAAACAAAAGACGAAGGAGTTGCCTTCAAGGAAATGCGGCCGAAACAGAACAGGGAAGTTGCAAACTGTTTATAGAAAATACTCAATACTCGAAAGGTGGTCATTCTTTACCAGGGTTTTGGTAACATTGGCGGAGAGCTGAGAGAAATGTTTAATAGAATGATGAATAGAATTGCTTAAATGGGAATCTTCTGCTTGAATGAGGGGTATCCATGAGTGTGAATTGTGAAATGCCCACTGTTGTGGAAAGGACGCATCCAGCTTTGAGTATCTGTCAATAGTAAGGGGTCTATAAAATTAGATGCTGGGGGGGAAAAACTGTTTTCACCACACTCTCTGAAATGGAGCCTTTGTGAGGACACATCATGGTCATTTTCTCTGAAACAATGTAGGTGTGAAGTGGGTCCTCTCTCGCAGCACATCTATCTGCACAGGCTGCAACAATGGGAGAATGCCCAGTCTGTTTTGGGGGGGCTGGTTAGGAAATGACACTGAGTACAAGAGAGAGCAAAAACAGATGTGGGATCCTCCACTCTTCAGATTTCTGTATCTGCCTCTCGAGAGACGAGAGGTTTTTCTGTTGCGTTAGCGATGATGCTACGCTAATAGACGTAGGAGTGACCGCTTATTATGATAGGGCCAAACAAAACGTAAATCTAATTTCCCTTAAATTAGAGCAGTTACTCTGAAAGTCCCCAAATTACCCATCCTCTTTTCTACAGTGAATAGGCAGAGCCAACGCCTTCATTGTATCCAAAGACCGCCATGGCTCTATTGTTGACAGATGAATGGAAGTTATTAATCTGTTTTCTTTCATGTGCAGTTCGCCAGGAGAATGTTTGATTGTTGCAGGACCCCACGTTGTACTGTACATAGGCCTAAACTTAATTAACCAGGATAATTGTGACATTTCAATGAGGAACATTCACTTGATGGTAAATTACTTTATAATAGCATAATTCTATTAAATTGTTTCGATTTTGTAGAAATTAACATAAAGAAGACATGCTACGATGTGACTATTTGTTTTAGATATAATAGTTTGAAAAGAGTCACATGTGACAAAAACTGTTGAATATGTTGAAACATACGTTTCTATTTAGATAAATTTGACAAAATAATTGCATTCACATTAGTCTAATTGTCAGCTCAATAAGGGTTAGGTGATGTCCTCAAACTAGCAGTCAAGAAGCTGCAGGTAAAAAATGTTTATGACCTTGCTGCCATCTACTGGATCAATTTGGTGTAACCTTGATATCTTGCTGCCAGAAAGATCGAAAAATAAAACGTTATTGATCCCGAGGAGAAATTACAATGACCTACCAATAAATTTCAAGACGTTTCAAAACTTTTTTTTTTATGACTTTTTCAGCCTTTAAAAACTTTTTTTTCCCCACATACACAGTGAAGTGTATTTCATGTGAATGTTTCCCCACAGGACAGGTGAAGTGAAAGGACAGGATGAAACGGGAGAGGAGAACAGTCAAGCCTTAGAACAGGGTACATGCTCTAGGCTAGAGTACAGTAAAGTAGAGTATAGTAAAGTCATCAATAATGTATTCATCAATGATGCAAACTTTTTTTTTTCGAAAATATAGTTTCAACCTCTCAAAACTTTTTCAAAATATTTTGAAAAAACTTTCAAAACTTTTTTTTTGCTCACATACATAGTGAAAGGAGATGATATAGGGAGGAGTGGGGAGTTGAGAACCGAGAAGCCTTTAGAGCAGAGCAGGACAACCATGATACTTTTGGGACGTCTATTATTGTGTATGTCAGCTTCAGTGCAAGAACACACAGGCTTTTCTACGGCTCAACTGAGTGAATTTACCTCGTCACTTCGGTGTCATCCATCTGATGATTATCAGGGAACTGAATGCTGGAGACCGGACTATAATTCCTCTGGTCTGGTCTGTGTGTGGATACTTCCAGACTATCATACACATCCAAACATTCCTCCCCCTGTTCTTTATAATCCACGTCTTGTTTTTCCATCTGTTTTGAAACGGCTGGGTCGACATCATCTTTGGGCTGTGTCACCACCTCGACGTGGCCGTTAATCCGCTTGAGGAGCGCTTGTTGATACGCCCTTTCCTCGGCCAAGCTTTCCGTGTCAGACTCGTTGGAGTCCCAAATATTGAGGCTGACATTTTGTACAGGTGAAACGACCCGTCTTTGTTTCTCCTTAAACCTTTCATGGGTCTTTCCCTGCTCGTGTTCTTGAACGTGGTCCATATTTGTCTTATTTTTCAGGTGACCGGGAAGAAATGAGCTTGTGTTTGTGTCGAGGGTGATGGGCTGCCGTGTTGGTGACTTGCTGCTGGTTCTCTGCATTAAAAGAGGTAAATCTGTTGTAAGAACGTGGCTACTGTACTCGTTTGACAGTTCTTTCAAATAAGTAATAGATGCCCGCTCAGCCGAGTTGCCAACTAAATATTCGAGTGTTATTCGTCAAACGTATTTGGTCAAATAACTGAGGCTGATTTAATTCAACTTTTATTCTATGGTTTAAAGCCACGACACCACCGACATATGAATGAATGTGTGTAAGGAATGCTTTGACTAGCTGAACGTAGCACGGATTCTAATTGCAAGCGCAAACTAGTCTCGCTAGCCTAAACCACATAACATCTGGCTACATTCTAAGGCTATACATCCATAGCTTGTTTTCTTAACAACTTTCACACGTTACACATTGACATGCGTTTGAAATGACACCCATTCCGAAGCTCTATTAGTCTAGTAAACGAGTGTCACATGAAACAATACAAAACAATCACCATTGTGCTCGAAATAGAGAGCTAAAGGTACTTACCTTTATTAGTGTGTACTTGTGAGTCGTGTAACCATGGGAACCTAAACACATACACGAGGCAGTCCTGCGGCTGCGCAGTGGTGACTCGAGCGCTTTCAGATTGTTCATCCAAAATAGTGGCCCTTTCGAGTCGACTTGACATCAGCACGAGCAGAACACTATAACGAACAGAAAATCATGAATAATGGCTAATGAAAGGTGTGCTGTACAACATACCAATATTTCTGTAGGGTTTGTTTGAAAAAAACATTTGGAGTTGGCAGTTGACGGAAATTTGAGTAAAAAGGCGTTTGGAATCAGTGTTTCATTGACCTAACCAGAAACCTCATGAGCGGATTCTGGAGGCGCGTGTCGAACTGTAAAGCGTACACATGACATATGCTGTCTGCATATCAGGCAATAAACAATACATCTCAGCTCGCTTGATCTACAAATTCTATGGTGCATCTTTAGACGTTATACAGCAGAGGGAGCTATCTGACCATAAAAAAATATATATATTCTAATCTATTGCGCTGTTCCAGATCCACAAATTAGATATCAACTATTGCTTTGTTGTAATTTGGTGCTGGCCTGTGTGAAGGATAGAAAACATGTGATTTTCATAGATTTAGTGAAATGACAGCTTGTTTACCAGTAGGTTTTAGGGAATTGAGTGATACGTCTTGGAAATTTGATAAACCACTGTAATGACTGCCTTTAAACGTCTGTGTGGAATGATACTAATATATTTTTGTCATCAAAACATTGACATGTTTATTTAAAGTTATCTAAATGATGTAGCCTACCTATTGTCAATGTGTCTCTTATTTTTAATCTGGATTCCCTCACTCAAAGCATAATGTCCACCAATGGAAACAATCGCTTCTGTGAAAAAGACCCAAGTGTTGCACACATTACAATTGACTTCTGAACCAGACAATTTTGATTAAGGATCCAACAGAGACAGGGAAGGGCAACATTTAGCGTTGTAAGCATCAGAGATTGTGTCAACTTTGAAAAAGCATGAAAGGGATGTTTACTTTTACCACATGGCCAGTGAGATTTGCTCTTTTCCCCTTCATCCTTTCGTCCTCTCCTTGGTGTCAGACACGGGAGATGGAACATCCTTGTCACACGAAGACCAGGCTAGACTGGCGGTTGTTCAGTGCTGTTACCCGCCTCGATTCTTGATCAGCCTCACCTCTGACAGATGGACTGGAAACTCCCTTGACGATCGTACAAAAGTCTTACATCATTCTGGAAAGTGGGGCGCCATTTTGCTCACAGACAAGATTTATCTTGCTCTTTTGTTTTTTGTTTTTTGTTTTTGGGGGGGGGGGTTAGTAAAGTCCTACATGTTCAGGTCATTGAAACTTCTCAGTCAAGATGGTAAAAGTGAGTCACGTGGCTGAGCGGTGAGGGAATCGGGCTAGTAATCTGAAGGTTGCCAGTTCGATTCCCGGCCGTGTCAAATGATGTTGTGTCCTTGGGCAAGGCACTTCACCCTACTTGCCTCAGGGGGAATGTCCCTGCACTTACGGTAAGTCGCTCTGGATAAGAGCGTCTGCTAAATGACTAAATGTAAAATGTAAAAGGCCAGAATAGCTGGGGTGTCTTACCTAAAGTAAAAACATTAATAATAATAATTACAAAAATGATAAGTATACCATAAGGGTCCAAGAGCTCTTTGGGCATTTAAGAGCCAGCAGGCTAATACACCACATGGCTTAAAACATTCCTCGTTTCATGTCGCCTTCTCTTTCCCTAGTGATCTTAAATGCTGGTCTCATGCAGACAGGACAAGAAGGGAAACTAAAAAGAAATAAAGTTTCCATCAGTTTTTTTCTCCAGTTTACTCTTCTCTTTTCTTTAAAGCAGTTGGTATGAGACACTGCAGATAAGTCGTCCTTCGCAACACCATGAATAAGAAAAATAACAGAAGTAATGGCAAGATCAAAGATAAACATGTTAACACCCATTATAATCCAAAGGTCGAAGAATGGATGCAAAACTGTGTTAATTGCTAAAATGGTATTACATAACTTTAATTGAGATTTAATGCACTGATTTTAATGTGTGTGTGTGCGCAAACCTGTGTTAATTTGTGGCAGTGTGTGTGAGTGTGTGTTCATGCTCGCGTATGTGTACGTAGACAAAAACCAGAGAGGAGTCTGTGTGTGTGACTGTTTATAAACCCAATCACTGAACTTGAAAATTGTCTTTTATATCCTGCTGTGGCAAATGGGTTCATTATACCATAGATGTGCAGGGCTGTGTGGAAAACTGTGTGAGTCAATGGTATCCTGGTAGCTCATAAAGGTAAAGGAACACATTATTTTAAAGGTCACTTACCGGGTTAGAAATACTCCCAAGATGATGACGAGAGAGATGATCGCTGCTTTGTGGACAAACTGGGATAGAGGCCATCTGTTATCCCCTGATCACCTTCAAGGAGAACTCTTAATCACACACAGAGAAACGGAGCGTGAACCGGCAAAGATAGACCCCATTATTGGTGACTTCTGGTGGCAGCCATTTTGGAAAACTCACTCCAGTCTAAATTGAACCCACTTGGATGTGGCTTCGCCCAGATGCTGTTCAGATCTCCGCGAGTTAGATAAAATGTGGCGATGAGAGGGCACGGATCACCAGCGGGAGAAATTGCCTGTCTGTTTTGGGAACATGTTTGCATTTTGGAAGATGCTCCGTTCCTGCCCTGACCCAGTGTTGGTGATGGAGATGAAATGTCATGCCATGGCTTCTAAATGATCTCATTATGCACCGAACAGCTGGTCGGGCATCCTCCTACGCCACTCGTCACTGTCAGCTAGCAGCAGTGCTACCCAAGAAGGTGGCCACAGTGTCTGTACTCACCGCAGGGTGTCAGGCAATTTCAGAACCAGCAACTCGTTCACCAAGTTGGGTTTGTAGGGAAAGACACTAACTAGCCCAACCCAGATGCCAGTTGAATCTGCTCTCAATAAAACAAAACAGACTGAAAGCCACACGTCACCATTGCCACTGTGAGAACTGCCTTGAGCGCGTTTAAATGATGAAACTTGACATTGCAGATGTTTTGTTTTTGGTAGGCAAAAAAAAAAAATGTTTTCAATTTCATTTCCGGCTGTAATGTCTCCTGAAGCCCTTTTTCCCCCAGCTGAGAAAAGTTATTATGACTCTGTTGCATAAAGATGCTTTTTTTATGGATTTGAAGTGCCTTTATGCCAGTCATTTATGGTTGGCTTAGCAAGGAAGAGAAAACAATTACCTTGCCGGGCGATGCTGGGGTAATATATCCTGTCTGGTTATCTACACTGCCCCCTTGATACAACAAGCTCAATATTTCCTATGTGAACATTCCTAACAATTCTGTATTTACTCGTACTTTGTGACGTTTTAGAGTGTTATGTCATTTTCAGTCAAGACCTACAGATTTAGGTTCACTTAGTACATCCCAAAAGCGGTAGGCTAATTATACCATGTAATGGTTAGTATAGGTTTATAAGGTTAGTATAGGTTATTATGTGTATTAGAAGTTTAGTATACTGTATTGAATATTGTATATTATTTGTATATTAGGAGGTTTACTATATTATATTAAGAGGTTTACTATATTTTACATCATAGATGTAATCTTTGTTATGCCAGGTTACTTTGCGTTGTCTTGTCCAAAGAATTTCAGTGCCCAGTCTGACCCTGTGTTGTTCTGTGCATCTGACAATAAAAGACTGGAACTTGAACTAATGCTATAGGGAGACAAGAGTCATGAAGGCAGATACAGGGATACTGTGTCTGTGTGAGTCACTGTCAGACCATTACACCAGAGTAGTCTGGATGGTTGTTTTATCACTATACTATCAACATGCTAAAATAGGAAATATTCAAACAGATCAGACTCATTCTCCCAGAACTGTGAAGGTGATTTTTCTTTCTTTTTTTTTGCACAGGTTCCATTTGATTAACCTCAGTTCCAACCACGCTTTGGTTGAACGTAAAATACCGTTCCCCAGGCATGCATTTTAGATAATGAACGGGTTACACATTGCATAATTGGATGCACATGTAGCCAACAAATGATGTGTGAGAGAGCATAATTGACACGGCAGAAGCTTGTTTTGCCAGACATCCCTTAGCTGGACATGCACAATTTAGCGTCCACCATTTTTGCTACTGGAACACCCTGTAGGCCAGACAATATGCTACACATCACCAAGGTGTACCCCATCTGCATGTGATAGCACATTCATTTGCAGACATTGTGACCCTTAACTCTGGTGTAATGAAATGTCATTTCCATAGTGATAGGACAAATTGGGTATTGATTACATATGGCTTTTTGTGATTTCCTGGCATTGTTGCCTGCGATCTCAAAATAGAGCCGCAATTATTTGGGGCTTTTCATTACTGTCTTTAATAAGCTCACAACTCATCTAACCGTGAATTGTGCTCATCTGCTTCCAAAGTGAACAACTATAAACTGTATATGTGGAGATGTAAGAAGAGATGGGGATCAGACCATTAACCTTTTGCATAATATCGCACCACATGGGATTCAACCATGACATTTTCAAGATCAAGATATTTACATTTACATTTACATTTAGTCATTTAGCAGACGCTCTTATCCAGAGCGACTTACAGTAAGTACAGGGACATTCCCCCGAGGCAAGTAGGGTGAAGTGCCTTGCCCAAGGACACAACGTCAGTTGGCATGACCGGGAATCGAACTGGCAACCTTCGGATTACTAGCCCGATTCCCTAACCGCTCAGCCACCTGACTCCATGATGCCATGATGTGTGGATCTCTGCAGGTGGACTGGTGGGGTAAACACTTAATTATTGTTCTTGCAACGCGCAAAAGTCTTGCATTTTGATTACTAGACGAGTCATAGCAGGCAACAGACAGAAATTCAGTTTCGCTTTGATGATCTACAGAGTAATTAAAATGCCATTTTCATTTAGCAATTCTTTCAGAACAACTTGCATGAAGTGTGGATTTGAAGTTTTGTTGCAGCAAAAGAGAATATGTTATTATTCCCATAATTTGTACTTTTACATAAGGGACAATTTAGAACTCAGAAGAAAATATTCTTCAAAGTTAAAACAGAACTGTGTGATCTAGAAGGCAAACAATTCAAGTGAGACTGGTAATTACTGCATTTGGAAAAAGATGACGTTGTTAGGTCACACTGTTTCCTCTCCAGTAACTCAAATAAGTCTTCCTTTTTTATGAAGACTAAGCAATAGCCAAGTATCCTGTCTGATTCCAAGTGTAATTACACGTTTGGAACTGGTGTGTGTTTGCCTCGACAAATTGTCTTGCCATGGCTCTTCAATTCCTTCAGAATACCAAATTGGAAGGCCATGAGAGCTGCAGAATGTTAATGGGATAGTGAGCACAGCCATCGAGGACAGTCAGTATTAAAAAGCCATTCAGGACATTTACAATTTATAGTGTCTTGTATAATGGCCTTTAGATACAGTGATCTTTGACAGTGCCGAACCGTTTACAGTTATTATCTGATAAAATAATTATGCTGTGAGTGTACAGTTGAGTCTGTAAACATATCTCCTTGACCTGATTTCCATAATATACAACTATTGATAACACTTAAACCAGTTTAACTATGGTTTCTCTCAGAGCGTTGCTGTGAAAAAGCTGTTGAATTAATTAATTCTGGCAACACTTAGTGGAAAGAAAATCAGACTTGGATACGGTAGCGCTGGAGTGGCAGTATGAGAGTACTTTCTAAAACACACGTGGACTAATCTTAGCATATGGGTTTTGAACAGGAACACATGTCGAGTTTGCATTTGTTGCTAATTTGCCTTCTGTTCTCATTGGAGTCTGCCATACAGTCGGTTAAAATGTCATGGTATTTACGATGGGAAGAAAATGTCAGCCAGTGTTTGCACTACCAGAGACAAGTGACTTTGCGACCCACACACACACACAAAATAGATTTGCAGAGATTGCTGCTGCGATGTTTCGTGTCCCACTTGAACATGAAAGATGATTAGACAGAAGCATCGAGGGCCGCATGTTGTCCTAAATGAGGATGCGTCATGAATTATTCTTCACTTATTTACAAATTAGTTGAAGAATAAAAATGGACAAATAGGGGAGTCAGGTTGCTGAGCGGTTAGGGAATCGGGCTAGTAATCTGAAGGTTGCCAGTTTGATTCCCGGCCGTGAAAAATAATGTTATGTCCTTGGGCAAGGCACTTCACCCTACTTATCTCAGGGGGAATGTCCCTGCACCTACTGTAAGTCGCTCTGGATAAGAGCGTCTGCTAAATGTAAATGTAAATACAGATTGAGGATCATTCATGTCTATGCCTGCGAATCATGTTGAAGTGAGTTTTTATTCAGCAGCAGCATAAAAGAGCATGGGATATTATCCTTAAATTCTTTACTAATGGGTATGAGTATGAGTAAAAATTAGGATTTTTAGGATTTTTGATCAAGTAGATTGAGGATTAGTAACTCTGTAAACCTCTTAGTGCCGTCAGTCGTGGGTATTGTTGCATTGTTATCCGACTTGTCCCGATCTTGCTCTAAAACCAGAAGGGAGATTCTTGCAGACCTCTCTGGGGTTGGTAAATCAAACTTAGTGGGCGGCTAAAAAACCACAAAGAGACATTGGTGTTGCCCAGTGTGGCCAAAACAGTGATAAAGAAGCCTGGGGCCAAGCGTGGGTTTCCAAAGGCTGAGAGGGACTGATTGCTGTGGCAAAAGCCTAAACAGGCCAACCTCTCTTCCAGCTGGGCATAATTAATTATTCGAAAGCAATCCAGCACAGAGGTACACTAATGTGACTAGGTCAATCACTCTAGGCGGCTGTGCCTTCAAGCGTAGACACTCGCAAGTCAAGGAGATTGTATACGGTATGTTGAATCCCCCCCAAATGTATAGAAACATATATAGACACAGTATATGTGTGTGTACAATACGATATAAGAGCTACGGGTGCAAGCCTGACCAGTCGGTGAACTTCTACAAGTTTATTTATTAATGGCACTGCTTTGATGCTGGACAGAGGTCTACTCCAGTTCATACTTACTCCTACTTTTTGCCAAGGTAGTGTTGTATCTACACACCAGAAGACAGAGAGAATGGCAAGAGGCCGTGCAATTTTCTCAAATAAAATAGTCCCGTTTACCCATGTACATCTTCCCAGTGAAACTGGAATTCACCATTTTCAATAACGACTTTGTAGTTTGTTTCATGCCCCCCTGCTACGTAACGTTCACCATTCACAGCTCTCCAATTTCACTTTTGATTGGATAAAAGGGTCTACAGTAGACATGTAGACAGTGAGTGCAGTTGTGCAGCTCTCTCCATCACAGGAAGGGAGATTTAACACATTTATGAGGTATTGGGCGGCTGTGGCTCAGTGGGTAGAGAGGGTCGTCTTTTAATCGCAAGGTTGGCGGTTCGATCCCCGACTCCTCCAAGGTCATGTACCGAAGTATCCTTGAGCAAGACTCTGAACCCCAAGTTGCTCCCGATGGGCAGGCCGGCGCCTTGCATGTTAGCTCGCTGCCGTCGGTATGTGTGAGTGAGAGTATGAATGGGTGAATGAGAGGCAAACATTGTGAAGCGCTTTGAGTGCCGCTAAGGTAGAAAATGCGCTAAATAAATGCAGTCCATATTTCATCAGCCTGGAGGATGTTAGTGCAAGGTCCCTCATAGCTGCTGCTACAGCTATTGCTTAACTTCAGCTAAATATGCGTAACACATTGCAAATGCATTTTCATAGATAACTTTTCTTTACACCAAGGATTATTTTTTAAGTTGAAAACAAACCATAACCACCTTGATTATTTATTCATTATTCTTGATTGATTCTTTTTTTTATATGCTTTGGCATAATTAAGTAAATTGTCATGGCAATGAGGAAACAGTGGATTATGTATACTTCACTTGAACTCGATTATGATTGTATTTACTTTCCAGAGAATAGCAGATATTGATTAGAACATTCATTGACTTATGCTTATTGAAGGGCCATTGCATTGACAAATAGAATCAGATGGCAAACTCAATATTGCATCCATTTAGGATGAACTAATATCTATACATCTTCCTACTTCTCAAGTTGTTATAAGGCCTGTAGGGTTTTCAAACTAAATCAAGATATGAAGGATTCATGTGTTATTGGAGGGTTTGCCAACACACGTGGGCCCAAATCGTATTACTCTGCAAATATTTCCTGTCCGGTAAAAAAAAAAGTCTCAAATACATGCAGAGTTATTCTGTCTCATCCACTCTAAGACATATAGAGGCTTTCTGTGGAGAAACCCGGGAACCACAGCCCTCGCCTCCCCTCAGTTCTCCAGCCATGTATGAACCATTGTGGAGACTGCAGTCCAGATCATCTAACCCATGATACCATTCAGAGCACTGGGATGCCTCCACTTGGATAATCAAAGCTCCACGATTTTCGCTGCAGGCCAAGATGGCCACCATGTGTATGTGCCTGTGTTGCCAGTAGATGATGAAGATTGCCAGGAGCTGGCAGGCTGTATCAATTACACTCTCTCTCTCCCTCTCTCTCCCTCTCTCTCCCTCCCCCTCTCTTCCTCCCCCCTCTCTCTCCCGCTCTCTCTTGCTCTCTCTCTCTTGCTCTCTCTCTTTTGCTCTCGCTCTCTTGCTGTCTCTCTCTTGCTCTCTCTCTCTTGCTCTCTCTCTCTTGCTCTCTCTCTCTTGCTCTCTCTGAGTTGGCAACAGATCATTTGAAACCACATTTGATGTTGTGCTATCTGGCTCCTCCAAGCATATCCATCCCTCTCTAAATCCCCTTTGCCAAACTTCTCTCCGTGCAACAGATTTCCCCTCTGCTCTCAGGCCCTCCCACACAGACTGCTCTGGCTCTGCTTTCCCTGGTGTCTTCAGAGCATTGTCTGCTGTTAGTTTCACAACCACTGAATCCTTTTGACTACGCATATCATTACTCACACTTGACATTCACGTGGAACATCCATACAATGGTGATTCTATTCGATGTTCATTACAGAGAGTGTTTCTCTCAGTCTGTCAGACATCAAATATGAGAATGGAGGGGTGGTAGGTAGACACTAGGTGGGGTAGAAAGGTATAAGCTAGTTGTTACACTTAACCATCTGAGAAGTTGTCCTTGGAAATAGGCCTGGCACTTTCAAAAAATACTTGGCGGGTGATTGGATGAACCATCTGTCTATCACCATCTATTGTGGGCTAACGGGCCTGTAGTTCCTTATAGATCACGGACTGGTCCAAACCAGACCTATGTAGCGAGATATGGCTCTGGTCTGTGGTTTGGGCACAAACTGATAACTTGGAGCTTGGCAATATGAATTCTCGCCTGGTCGTGAACTCGCAAATCGAACTTTCTGTCAGGGTTAGGTCGGGATGCAAAACTCTCGTTTCTAAAACCACACTGTACCTGCTTCTAGGTTTCAGTCTCAGAACTAGAATCTGAACTTGGAATTTCAATTGTCAGAATGCGATACCTCAGACCTCAGGTGACTTGTTAAGTGGTCCGTTCTGCAACAGAGTAATGAAGAGAGGGGACCTGTAAACAGCTGAAAGCTCAGAGACGCATTGAAATGTAGTGTTTGCAGGATGTGTTTGGAGTAGGGATGGCTAATAAGACTTATTTAAGACTTGGGTGATGCTGATGGTCACAGACAGCAAAGAATGATCAGCCAAGTGTGAAACATGAATACTTAATTGAAAATGCAATCAAGTAAGGGTAGTTCGGTTTTCTATAAATAATATTATATTATAAAAAATAAAACAAAAGTTATTTCTAACTTGACAATGTGATTGTGTTTGGACAGGTAGGAAATTGCTGCAATTTCTTCTATACGCCGTTCTCTTGAGAAAAACGCATTAATCATTTTAGTTTGAGGAGCTGTGATTTTATTTGAGAGGAGCAGTGTTCTGGTGCCTGCTAGGTTGGATGATTCTCTCTCTCCCCCTCCCCCCCCCCCCCCCCGTGCTCTCAGACCTGGCAACATTGCCGTGAAAGCCGACATCATGACAGAGGTATTGGCAAGGCTGTGAAGGTTATTTTAATTTCATCCTGCTCTCTTTAAAGCTCCAAGGCCCATGCTCAGTAATGAACCAGCATCGAACACCGAACAGAACACCGACAAGGCCTAGCTCTGGGACACAGCACGACGCAAACACATTCGAGGCAAGCGCCGAATGCTTCCCTCAAATATCTATTTTTTGGTGGGGCAACATGAAAAGGGAAGAGCCTGGTGTTGCTGAGCCCCTCCAGTAGACTTGGTAATCAAGGTAAGGAGGGAGAAGGTGAGACTGTTGATGGTTGAAGGCTCACAACTTTTTTGGACTTTGGGTAACACAGGTGAGAGCTGTCAATAGTCTGAGAACTAGCTCAGAGTACCAGAGGAAGAAGAACATCCCTAGAAAGTATAAAAGTCAGGTGGCTGAGCGGTTAGGGAGTCGGGCTAGTAATCTGAAGGTTACCGGTTCGGTTACCGGTTCGATTCCCGGCTGTGCAAAATGACGTTGTATCCTTGGGCAAGGCACTTCACCCTACTTGCCTCGGGGTAATGTCCCTGTACTTACTCTAAGTCGCTCTGGATAAGAGCGTCTGCTAAATGGCTAAATGTAAATGTAAAAGGCAGAGTAAATTTCACTTTGATTTGCTGATGACACTGTCTGCATTGTGATGAAGCACATAGGAATTCGTTGATGGAAGGGAAGGGAGATTACAGGTGACAGACTACACTGATTTGATAATCTGCTTCTTTAATCCTTCCCCATTTTTCTCCCTGTGGGTTTAGGATAGAATAAGTAGACCATTTTGGCTGTAACAATTGTGCGCATGGATTGGCCTTCAATGCAGTTTTTAGTGCTGCAAAAGGCATTTTTTACCCAATTAAAAAGGTCCATGTTGTCCCGAACTGGATAGCATTTTGCTGTTACAATGAACTGATACTTTCAGTTTTTAGTTAATCATAGCGGCAAAAAAATACTTAAAGCTTTTAATCAGCTTCCAAGCACGGTTAAATCTTAGTAATAACTATTATATTTCGGTAGTGGAACCCTCTGAGAAAACTGAGCCTGGAAGCAACACAATAGCTTGCCAGGTAATGCTCATCCAGCAAGGACTCCAATAATTCAAATCGATAGCTAACAGCTGTTTCTTTGTCTAATAATAAATAGACAAAGATGTGCTACATTGTTATTTACACACATCAAACCCAGTGGACCTGCCCTCATCTTCAACGGGCACTCCACAGCAAGCACGCAACCAGGAAGGCGAGTGAGCGTCCAAACAGACCGCATTCAAAGCCCTGAGAACCTTTTTGGAGGGCGCATCGACCACGCCGCACAGTCCCGCGGGAGCTACGTCCGCCACTCCTGAGCAGTCATAAACGGTGGTGCTGCAGCCGGGGAGATTACCCCACATGAAAGACAGACGGGCCAGGAGGAGTCCTGGGAGCGGCCCAGGTGATGAAGCACTGACGATCATACAGTGGTGGTGGAGGGCCCAGACTATGGAGGAGCTGTCTGCAGCAAAGCCAATTAAGCAGCAGGTGAATCTTCAAGGCCATGGGTGTCTTTTACTAAACTACAGGTGGTTCTCTGCGATATGTGAGCTTTTTGAGTAGGGCCAGACGACGCAGACTTGGTGGAGTCGGTTGGCCACAGAAAACGTCTGAATCTTTTGATGCTGTTTGAACGATGCAGGTGAGTATCAGAAGAATTCAGCAGTACAGAATGTGAAGGACATGTGTGTGTCGTTTATTGATTCAGGTGTCATTGTCACATTAGGCTTTCGACTCCCGTTAATGTTATTGGCATCTGTTCTGGAAGAATACCATTGTGTGCAACACACTTGTGATGACAACCAATACTAGATGTTTTCATGTAGAGGAATTTATTTTACAGGCCTGCCCACTGTTAGCTTGCATAACCCCCACAGGACAGCTAACAAGCTAAATGGCAGCTTGTGTTGATCAGTTTAAGCCCAGCTTTTGATTTGAGCTTGTATGCAGGCATCCCTCAAGCTAGCTATCCAACATGTCATTTTTTATATTAGTAGCAGCATCCAGTCATGAACAAACCTACCATTTACTTTTGTTTATTAGGTTTTTTTGTGATTGACTGTCATGATGAACGTTCCTTTAATGTATCTTTGCTTCTCTCAAAGATGTCAGTGAATTTCACTCAGTCAGGCCTTGCCTGTACATTCCAATAAATTGAATAAGACCTCGTAGGTTAGGTTTATTGCAGATGAATCCACTTAGCGATATTGGGTTTAGGACAAACTATCCATTACTCAGAATATGTGTGGGGGGAGGGGGTGGGGGGTGTGCAAAGGACTTGACATGTCATGTTGTTGAATTTTCTCTCCTTCACCTTTGCTAGTCTGAAACCAGTGTGTACATTTCATCTGTTATTCAGTACATTCTGTCACTAGTCCAAATCAAGCCTGGCAGGATGTGGTAATAGCAGAATTCAATCATCCGTACACTAGTCTCCACTTCCTCCGACACTAAACAAGAGGTTGAGGGGAAGACTGGGATGTAAACAATTTCTACGTTTTTCTCTTTTTCACTCCTTCTCCGGCTCCTATCCATCCGAATGTGTTTATCTGTATGATTGCAATTCCTCCTCCAGATATAAGTGACAAAAACAGACGCCCTGCAGCAATTTGGTTGCAACTGCAGTCGCCTTCCTCTGCCTCAGAAGTACCCCCCCTAAATATCACCTTTAAAGTGCTGGAATGTTCGGTCCTTTGAAGATGTTCAGACCTGCTTCATGCACAAAATAAAAATGGTCCGTTTACTGTGAACAATGTTTTGGTAGTTTATATTTCTGTATTTTGGTTATGTACGCAGAAGGGTACTGCTGTTCGTGCTGAGTAGAATTACTGAAAATGTAAAAATATTGTTGTGTCAAAAATTCTCAAAGTTATGATGAACCTATCATCATTGCCATCACACAAACATGTTTAGTGTGGCAGATGTTCCAGGCAGTTGTATCACACCTGTTAATTCCCAGTATCATATCAATGCATCTATTCTCGCTATGATTTAACAGTCATCCATCTTTTTTTCCTTTAGCGACATCTTACATCTTACTTCTGAAATGCTATAAAGCTGGAAATACTACATGCCAGAGCAAAAAAAACAACAAAAAAAAGAATATACCTTTGTTCAAATGGAAAGGTAGAAACAGCGTTGGCAGCCAACAGTATTACAGTTTATGAAGGTTCCCTTCACTTCACTGACTCTTTTTAGTTTCAGTTCAATTATGAGCTATGCAACCAGGGACTTAACACTGTTTTCTAGCTGTTCCAAACTGAAAACACTTTGATCCCTTTTGAAGTTGTCAGCTCGGAATAACTGTTCAGCCATCCACAAAAAAAAGCCAGATAAAAAAAATTGCTTTGTCATACTGACTGCCTAACAGGATGAATAGCAATTTGCTGGCAGTAAAAGATCCGTTTCTCTCCAGCGTCTCCATCTTTAAAACAGACATTCATCGGCACACCATGTTAAGACTTACGTTATGTATTATTGAATGTCAAAATATAATTGAGCTAGTTTTTGACTGCCTTTTCCATGAGGGAAACATAAAAGGACAACTTGACTATGAAAACATTGGCGCGCCTAGTCCTTGTAAACAAGAGTTCTTTGCTACAGAACCAGAGGGAGACTTCTGCTCGTGGGGTTCTGAGCCAACCTCAGTCCAGATCCGATCGTTTCAGACTTCCTGCTTGGCCTTCTCCCCCCAGCATCCTATCTGAGCCAGCCAGACTAATGTGATTGACAGTGACAGCAGTAGTCGCACCATCCAACCAACAGGGCTTCCAGATTTGTTAGCTTCACAAACATGGGCACTGGTTAGCCTGCGACTGCCTCCGCCCAGCACTGCTGTTTCTACGCCAACCCAAGCCAGAGATAATAAGATGGCCACCAGACACTATGTCAATATTTCACTCTTTGCACAGAGTGGTCTTCCTGGCAAGCTGCTGTCTGATAGATGTGGTGTTGACTGAATGTGTTTTTAGAGGGGGGGGGGGGGGGGACTGGACCACTGGAGAGATGGCAGGAGCAGGTGGTTTGGAGAGGAAAAGCCCCTAATGTAGCAGTTCATTAAAACAGATGCAAGGCAAATTTGGAAGGGTTGAGAGCACAGCCAAACTGTGTCTGTTGGTCAGTCCCGTGCAAGATTGATATTACACAGCTCACTGGTTGGGTTTGTCCCCAGAACAGTTGGGTTAGTTGATGGTTTGTGCAGGTGATTGACAGGTGAGAAGGAATTTCTATGTATGAGAAACATCCAATTATGAATGTTTCGTCATCAATAAACAATGGCAGCAAGCACATACATATTAACCCTGAGAAGCCAATACATATCGACTGGAGCAGATATACTTAATTGTATTAATCAAATAATGAAACATGTCTTTCAAAGTCCCCGTAATAAATACCTTAAAAATAACTCCCAAGTGCTTCCTGGATCATCCTTATTGGTTCTTTAGCACATGACTCCAGGACAGAGCAAGTCGGTAAAGCCAATTCTATAGACGTTTTTAGTATTTGTATAAATTTATGATGCACTGACTGTACAGCATGCGAACCATACCGTCGCCCTGCCAACGGAGAGAGCTGGGATGGAACGCGGTATAAGCCCTTTAGTTAATTATACACTGTGGTTTTTATTTGATGGATTCTTAATGTTTTAATTTATGTCTGTTTAATTAATCTTGTCACTTTTAATCATAGACCCTATTAATTTAACAATGGAAAATGAAACTGCATTATTGAGAGATGAAGTAGTTCTTCTCCCTGTGATTGAATGTTTGCACAGACTAGGTTTAGGAGTGGGGTCATGCTTTATTAGGTTCTCTTTGGTGTTTAAATCAAATCCAGCCAGGATCACGTGAAAGATCCATAAATAGTTTCGTAATCAAATCCTGGATTGTTGGGAATTAATCTTGTTGTTTAATGTTCAGGCTTTGTCGCCAACTTGTTCAAAGCTGAGGCTTGAGCATACATGTTTCTAGGCGTTGGTAAACTGGTTATGTTCCCAGTGTTTATACAGTATTAATGATAACATAAAAATATAAAAAACACTGTATTTTCTGGTCATCGCTTGGTGTCAAATCAGAAGTTGTCTCGTTAACAGAATCTCAGGGAGCATGAAGTGAAGTCCCAGGAGTGCAGAAAGACCACAAGTGCCACATTCTGCTCCAGTGTCTGCCTGCACTCCTGTGCCAAGTGCCACATTCTGCTCCAGCATCTCCCTGCACTCCTGTGCATGTACCCTCGATATTAGCCCTGGATTAGAGAATGTGGCTTGGTATCGTTAAATAACAAGTATGGCAGCTTCTCAGCGTAATGATGCCTGGCAACTTGGAGATGAAAAGTAAATTGGCAAGGGCAAAAAAAGGACCGTCAGCTAAGGGTTCTCTCTCTCTGATCAAAATGGAGAAATCAACCATCTATGTTAGAATTTTCATCACTGCTCTAACAGTCTCCCAAATAGGTTATCCAGGATAATGGCTTTGAGGCTTCATTAACTTCTTATCAAATTAGATTTCTTTTTCTCCTCAAGGCAGATTGGAGAGTGATTACAGATTTAACCAAAATAAGACTGTTTAAAACCAAAAGAAAGAGAGAAATTGATAAAATGGTCTATGATGAAAGGGAAATTAGTCTATTTCAACCTCAGTCCTTTGTTGCAAGATGACCAAATCACCTCTCAAAGTGAAACGTAGTTCAGCACTGTGGATTTGGGGCTGTTTGCTGGTCCACTTTGGTTTTGGAGTTGTGACACATACTCACAATAGCCTTGAACTTTCATGTAAAACTAGCAGGCAGACAACAACAAAAAGAAAAAAACATACGATTCATAAAAACATCTGTCATAATGTGACGAAAACCAAGTCAGAAAACCCACCACAATTGCAATATACTGTTAAAATATATATTCAGATACGAAACAAGACCTGTGAAAAACTGAATAAAACATAAATTACTGGCAGGTGCAAGAGAGGAGAGCAGTCAGTTGATGTGTTCAGCCTTTGCTCTGTGACAGGAATAACTCTAGACATCACCTTAAGGTCCCCTGGGTGTCTCCAAGCTAGTCTCCTCACAGTCGCTGCCCGTGACAATTTACAGCCCCAAGTCCACAAAGAGGTTCCAGTGAGCCAGCCACTGTGACATGCGGTCAAAGTGACAGCTCTCTGTCACAAACTCACTCAGCAATGCTCCTCCTGCCTCCGGTGGCTCGACGAATGATGAAACAGCAGAGAAAGCCATAGATGCCGGTGAGCGGCGAGACCCAGGAGAGGTCAAATGAGTGTAGCTGTCCGTAGATGTGTTCTCTTGCCAGAAACTCCCTCCTGGACATCTTGGAATAGCTGACCTTAATAAACACTGACCGAGCCGGACACCACCTCTCTGCTGCTGCAGTAATTAGTCAAACGCAACAAGAAAGACTGCTGCTTTATTAACTTTAAAAAGTGATCAATCACCCGTGTGGATAATTGAAACGAAAGAAGGGACAAGCTAATTGCGTGCTGAAACTTCAAGCCGGCTAATGACCTTCATTATCTGCGCTCAGGCCAGATGCTGAATGAGATGTAATGTGGTAGAACGTGCGAGGACGCTATGTGTAGAGGGATGTGAGGACGTGTTCATCGCAGTCTGTTTAGAATAATACTGTAAAGCCTTGAAAAAAATAGAAACACTAGACATAATTAAGGCAAGCCATCTTAAGTGAGGTGGTATAGCACTGACTGCTGAGAGATGATTTGATGTTCATTTATTGAAACACTCGCTAGCGAGACATACTCTGAAGCCTGTGCTATTGCATATGCTTTTAAACTGTAGTCGATTGCTTAGTTTCGTGTTTTGATCATCTCTCTATGTATTCGTGTAACTTTTTGAAGTGATTTTTTAGGCTTCCCGCTTGATCTAAGGATGAAAGTTTTTATTCCTCATTCTCAAAAAACTTCAAAACATCCAGTCATATTGAACATCCCGACACTGGCTGGTTCTTTCTCCTTTCACGGTTTCTCTTTGATTTTCTCTCTCACAAGGTGATGAAACGAACATACATTCAATGTATTGACTTACTCCAAATACTTGAGAAGGGATGAAATGCTCTGAATTCAAAGACTTGCTGTAAAACACAGCAGTAAAAGCAGTGCAAGTGAATCTTCAGCAACATGAGCAGGCCTGTCTATGCTGCACTTCCAAAACAAAAATAATGCACGTCTTACAACCTAACAAACGGCTACACAATCCATTTGTGTTGTTATTTATGCTGTTACCTCTTCTGAACGTGAGTGTATGGATGATGAGTTTGATGCAGAGTGGGAAATCCTTGAGATCTCACCAGCACAGACAACCTTCCTAACAAGTTTGACGAAGTAGAGAGGAGCGAAAGATGCTGGCGTGACAGTTAAGCTGAGGCTAGGAACCCTCGACCAGGAAGTGGATTCTAATATCTGAAATCTACTGGTCTACAGGTGTGTTACAGTGTCGAGCACTTTGTTTTGACAGTCTCTTTGCCTGGTCAACGAACAAGCGTCTGTCTTGGAAGAGGTTGCAAGGAGATACACGTAAAAAAATTAAATAATTATTGTCTCTTCACACTTCTTCAGATTTGGCTCACTTGAGCATGTTTTACGCAGGTCATGAAGTCAGAACAAAGATTTATTCTGTTCTCTCAAAAGCAGGAGACTAACTCTGAAAATAGCTGTTGAATTCAGCGTCAATTATAAAATCCTTGCTACCACTAATTGTCTAAAAGGACTTATTATCAGAATCAGAATTAGAATCAGCTTTATTCGCCAAGTAAGTTTACACAAACAAGGAATTTACTGTTGCAGGAAGGTGCATACAATAAACATGAGAATCTTAAGTAAAAAAAATCTAAATTATTCTAAACAATACTATACAATATAAAATAAGATATGACTGGTGATTTTGTGCAATGTGCAATAAAGTGACAGATGGACTACATGTAGGGAGTCCTTGGGCTTGTTGATGAGGCTGGTTGCGGATGGAAAGAAACTGTTCTTATGGCGTGAGGTTTTGGTCCTGATGGACCGCAGCCTTCTGCCAGAGGGGAGTGGCTGGAACAGAGTGTGTCCAGGGTGGGAGGAGTCGTCCTTATGTCATCCACGTTAACACTCTCCCCAGTACACTTACGCATTGATGTATAGAAAAGGAAATGTGCCTTTCTATTGCTGTTCGGCGCCAGGAATTGTGGTTGGTTGTTACACTTCAACCAAGGCTCTGGTGGCAACAAGCATGACCACCACAATCTGTTCAGACAGATCTCACTGCCGCAAACTGAACTCTGAGGGAATGCTTTCCCCAGAGGCTTATCTCGGCTTCCACTGCGACACCATTATGCTGCATCGTCCATTAGACTGGGATGCGTGGGGGAGAGGGGGGGAGAGACAGCGAGACTGAAGTCATTGTGTGGGATAAATACTGTACCCTAGAAGACACAAAGCAATTACGCTTCACTCCATGTGCTGTTGTATCTTGCCCCCACCACTGCACATCAAAGCAGAGTTCTTCAAAAGGGCAAACGTAAACATAGCTCTCTCCAGCTTTGGAAGGAGTCTGTCAAGAAGTATTATCACAGAAAATTAGCAAGAAGAAAGGTTGGAGTTAGTGGCTTTATGTAAGAAACTTAAGGACCGCCCGGCTCCTGGTGATTGGCCTCTGTTCTACAATGTGTGACAGGCAAAGAGCCTAGGGAATCAGCAGAAAGCAAATGACCTCACCCAGATCACACAGACGGAACGGATATGCCGGGCATCTTACACATGTAAAAGGTACAATCTTGAGAAAATGGCCTGACAAAAATATGACACAGACTGGTAATTAAGATCAAGTGCATTCGACTCAGAAGAAAATGGCCGCACTTTAAACGGACATCTCGACACAGAAAAAATAGTCGTATCCATGACGAGTCGAGAGAAATCACTTGTGTGTTGTCCTTTCCCGCTATCAAGGTCTGCTTGGATGTCTAACCTACCTATCCAGCGAATCTTGGCTGCTTGAGGTGATTAGTGACAGGGAGGGAACTCTGACAGCTCGACACTTTGTCAAAGCGCACCTGCCACAGAGCCCGGGGGGAAACACACACCCCTTGTTCCAGTCTCTCAAGGTTTCCAATAAACAACAGTCGTCCGGTCAAACGCTTTGCCTTTCCCAGACTGCAACTGACCGTGAAATAATTGGGGAGTCTGAGTAGAATAGTGAGAAAGTTTGCTTCATTGCAGTCTTTTTGGATGTTTATTGAATGCTTAAAATGCATTTAATTTAACAAATGGCTCGTATTTCTACTGAAGCCCTATGGAGGTCATAAATTCATATTTTATTTACAGATGTATATTTATGGCTGGGTATTTAGATTGCGAGTTGATGTGTGAAAGGGCTTTGAGATTGGTTTCTATGCGGCGTAAATAAATGTAATTGTTTTGGGGGATTTTGTATGGAAGTGCTGACCACAATTCACAACACTAGATGGGGAGTTGGAATACATACAATTCAATGTACTGGACATTTGTATTTTGTTTGTTGACTAACTCATTTGTTTAGTTTATATGAACCATAAAGTCTCTGCATGAGAGTGTGTTGTAACTCGGGGAGTGTCTGTAAGTGCTTGGCTTGTAATACAAGTTATCCTATTAAAACATCCCACTGGTGCATGAAGCCAGGGACCATCTCCCATCCATCTCCATCTCCATCCTTCTGCAACGTTTCTAAACACGCACAAATATATGTTCCAACCTGGTTTTAGGAGGATTTCATGTCAGATCAACTGGTAATGATCATCTCATATTGTCCGAAAATCCCTTTAGATGGTTTCAGAACGATAGGCTTAGAAAAAAGTACCAGTTCACTCAAGTAGAAGTACAGATACTCATGTTTAAAAAGACTCATACAATGATTACTTCTCATCTCTGGCTGTAGTCGTGCCCAGTTATAGAGATAGCCAATAACAAATCCATGTTTACATACTTGGTCATTATTTACAACAGAAATAGAATGGTAGGAATTCACTGAATAATCTGAGTTAGTGATGAAGATTAACATTTTGGAACCAGATCATCTGTCAAGGACAAGAAAATGATCCTGGCAAACTAAACTCTTCAAGCAGAAGTGGAGTCAGGTGGCTGAGCGGTTAAGGAATCGGGCTAGAAATCTGAAGGTTGCCAGTTCGATTCCCGGCTGTGCAAAATGACGTTGTGTCCTTGGGCAAGACACTTCACCCTACTTGTCCCGGGGGAATGTCCCTGTACTTACTGTAAGTCGCTCTGGATAAGAGCATCTGCTAAATGACTAAATGTAATGTAAACATTTTAACTTTTGTATTTCAAAGACTATTTGTCTTGCAACTGTGTCACTCAGCAATTGCACATCGTGTCCTTAAGAGGGGGGTCAGATGGCTGAGCGGTTAGGGAGTTGGGCTATTAATCAGAAGGTTGTTGGTTCGATTTCCGACCGTGCAAAATGACGTTGGGTCCTTGGGAAAGGCAATTCACCCTACTTGCCTCGGGGGGAATGTCCCTGTACTTACTGTAAGTCGCTCTGGATAAGAGCGTCTGCTAAATGACAAGTAAATGTAAGACGACTTGTTTAAATAATGACCACAAGTCATTCCAGTAATTTTGCGGTTGTTCTGTGTTTTCACGTAACCCTTGTAAATGTTTGCATATGAATGTTCGGCACCCTCCTAATGACTGGGACAGGAGCAATTCTTTACCATTATTGATTTGTTAGACGTCTCAGCGCTTGAGTAATGACTACAATTAAGGGTCTATTTTCTTGATGATACAGACATTAAGGACACCAGTGGGATGCAGCTTCCTGCAACAGATGTTTGTGTGTGTGTGTGTTCTCTACCTGAAGTAGTGTTTTCCATCTCCTCCTCGATCCACCTCTCACCGCTCTGCTTGGCAGTCCTGAAGCTTTCACAGTGTAAGGCCTTTAATCTGACAAGTTCTTGGATCACGTATTTTGGAAAGCTTAAATGAAAGGATATTCAACAATTCCTCTGCATTCTTCCCACTCTTTCCCCTCACAGTCAACAACTCCCTCACAAAGGATTAAAAAAAAAAAACTTTAGTCCTGGAATCAAGCCTAGAAAAAAAAAAAATGCCAGACCTCACAAGAAAATTACACAGAATATTCTTTCTAATTACCCAAAGTAGATTTCTAAAGTAAATCTCCATTGTGCTGTTAAACTCTCTGGAATTTAAACTAAATATCGTACTATTTGTCTTCTCTCCCTTGGAGAATGGATTGTTTTGTGATTCAGTCACTTGTTACAGGATATACTGAATACGTGTTCAAAACTGCGTTTTTGTCTTTCGTGTTGACCTTCATTCCACAGACTGATCTGATTCAAGGTTAAGAGAACCAGCTTTCTAATCAAGACAACCCTTTTGATCTGTGTTGATGGCCAAACAGCTAAAATTACATTGATGGTATGATTGATTTATTTTCTGCTTGAGAGTACTTATCTTTCAAGGTCAGAACGGCCTTCGCTCTATAGAAACCAGAAGGCCTTGTGACTAGAAAGAAATCATTTTAGCAGAAGAACATAGACCTAGGTTTTATTTAATTGCCACTTGATTTAAACAATATATAGCTGATATTTATATCTTTACTTGGCAAAAGGAAGTTACAGTTCAGTACAGCAAAGTAAAGGGTATTCTTCACACATACGTAGTTCAGAGTGTGTACTATGTTCAAAGTGTTACCACATTAAAGCCTGGAAGTGGACATCTAACCAGGGCTTGGTCCAGTTCCAGATTCACTGTTGTGTTATTGCTTCAATTTTTATTGCTGTTATGGAACTTCCCAGTTACTGTTGCTACTGTACTTTCGTAAGGCGGTTCTATTGCTGATATTATTGCTGTTGCTGCCTTTATTGCTTTTGCTGTTTTTGACAGTACATTTGAAATAATCTTAGCTTTTTCCCCCCCCATGTCTTCTACATGTCTGTTGTCTTTCCATTGTCAACACATTTCACTGGCCAGAATGATCTGTGTTATTCTGTGCATTTGACCAATCTCTTTGACTTTGAGTTAAAACCATGGGGTGATCATCTAAGCTGGGCTTGATCCTCCATCTCCACGTTTCCGTGGAGATGTTTGATAGGCGTGGAGTGTAGTCATGACGATGATCTGAATTGAGTCAAGGCTACGTTGGTTTGTGTTCATCGTGTACCAGGAAACAAACTTTCTTTTGACAAAAAAAGAAATCCTTTCATTTTTCACTTTCGTCTACTGACAAATACACTGATGCATGTGTGTAGTGTGCACATACATGTTCATGCAAGTGGCAAGGATTATTAAAGCTCTCTGAAGAGAAATGAAAACAGATCACGTCTGTGGATCACACTGTAAATGAAAACTAACAGTCTGATTCTTAGTTTCTCAAGAAAAATTGCAGTGTGGGTCTGCAGCGTCCATCTTCGTATTCACTATGCCATCCATGTGTTCGAGGACAAGTCAATCCATTTGCTGCTTTGTTGTCTAGTCCCTGGGCCTGATTCCTAATTGAATGATAACGATCATACTGACCCTTTGAAGTCACTTCCCCTCTATTGAGTCAAGAGTCTTGGAGCCCAGTTTCTGTTTGGGCGTGGGGGGGGTCACGAGAAGAAAAAAAAACTAAAACCCCAAAACAATGCCACTACAAACGGCCGCACGCTTAAAACGTGAAGGATGTGGAGCGTCAGACACAAGGGGAAGCTGCTGGGTTTGGGGAGGTAAGTTCAGAGAGCTGGACTCCTTTCAAGGCACACTCTCATTTCATCTGTGTGCCAAACACTTAACCAAACGTCCAGCAACATGGCCGTTTGTGTCTGCTGCCTTTGTGGAGCCTGTCAGAGGCTGTGGGGAGAACACGGCTGAGCCCAGTGGTCGTGGTCTGGGGAGGGATGAAGGAGGGAGGGGCAGGGCTGGTGGATAACAGCCAGGGACAAAGTTTTATGTCGAGACTTAAAATGTATTACCTACAGTTGTCTAACCTAACTCTGGAACCTTCCCAAGCCATTAGGTAACACTGGCAATGACACTAAAGGTCCAGGCTATCTTACACACACTGCGAAAAACAACAACATTATTTTGGGTTGTTCCACATCTGGACTGGAATTAATAAGCCTTCATTTTCTTATTGATTTTGCATCCCTCTTAATGTATCGTTGCTGTGTAGGATATGGTTCCATTCATCAAAAAGACAAATGAGTCCAAACAGCTTCATGAACAAGAGCACACCGCGATAGGGGGGTCACCTTTTCCAGGATGACGTGGCCAACTGTAGGATCCGTTCGTTTTGATGTTTAAGACTCGTCTTTGATGTGCTAAATGTCAAAATGCGTAAGTGCTGGTGGAACAAAACGGCTCATCTCTCCTTACTGAAAAGAAACGGTGTTCTTGATCGTGCCTTTTTGGCTCAATGGAGATGGCGAGTCAGGAGATGTTCCTGCAATGTGCTTCGTTTACACTACAGCCTCGGTTCGAAATCCTGCTTCGCCTGCTATTATTACTGCTTTGAGTCTCACGCCCCTTGCAGACAGTTTATGTACAGTTAGTGAGTCGACCCAAACAGTTTGATTTATGAATACGTCATTATTCATGCTGGGAACACTGATTTAGCTTGGTGTGGTAATAACAATTCTGTAACAGACCGGATCAAAACTAATCATAGTTGGCTATACCATCATCAGGTCACACAGCTGTAAAGCCAAGAATTTGAGTCGAATAGTTTGGACATACCTGACATTACAATTCATCAATTCATCTAGCAGACTCTTTAATCCAAGGTGAGATAGACAGTGCAGATAGAGGCTTCAACTTACAAAGGTCAAATATGTAATTATGTTTTTGTTAACTCCCAGAATGTTAACAACTAAAGAAACTGAACTGAATAAATGTGCGCAGGAGAAGAAGGCTTTGTGTGGACTGTGGAGCCAACTGGACGCATTATTTCTGCAGTTCCAAGGATGCCCACTAGAAGGAGCTCTAGAGTGAGTAAATTCTCTCTAGGATTTTCGAGGGAATGTACTGTATAGTGTCAACAGGGACAAACACACCACCTGTGTTTGCCAGTGTTTGATTGTAACTAGAAACAAGTATTCTTTGTCTTTAGGAATGTCAAACCCATTAATGTTTCTGAATTGTTTTATGTTGGGAATAAAGAGTGAAGACACATTTATGGGTCTATTTCCATTCAAAACAAAGCCTGCAGTAGGATTCTGATTTTATAGTTAACGGCTGAAATATAAATCCAAAACACTATGTGCTGCACACAGACAAGTTTGATACTAAACAAATATGACAAAATAGTATTAGGTGTTCTTTCACTGCAACCGTTAAGAGAAACTCACCACACTGTGCACTGACCACAAAGGGACTACATGTTCAACAAGGTTAACACCCAATCTCACTTCCTGTCTCCCATCTCCACCTGTTTCATCTCCACCTGTTTCCAACATGAATCCTGCTCCCCTCCCTCCCCCCCCTCCCCCCCCTCCCTCCCTCCCCCCCCTCCCTCCCCCCCCCTCCCCCCCCTCTCCCCCCCTCCCTCCCTCCCTCCCTCCTCCCCCCCTCCCTCCCTCCCTTCCCTCCCTCCCTCCCTCCCTCCCTCCCCCTCCCTCCCTCCCTCCCTCCCTCCCTCCCTCCCTCCCTCCCTCCCTCCCTCCCTCCCTCTGTCAGCTCATTACCTTTATCTCTCTGACAAGAGAAGATCTGAAATTGTCCTGTAAGCTCCTTTGGGGTGAGTGCAGTTTTTCTTTTGCTTGGGTGGGCCCCAGGGCATCTTGGGTAACATCTTTAATTCACGGGTCAACCTCATTGGCCGTCCAGATCAGCAGCTACTGGTTCACTGGAGGGCTTGCGGCAGACGTACATTAATATTGGCATGTTGGGTTAAAGGTCAATTCAAAGGGGGAATATGGATAACTCGTACTGCAAGAATTATATTTGGTTATGGGACACTTAATGTCATCTCTCATCAAATGTGGCAATTTTATTTTCATTTTAATAGGAAACATCAAACAGAAAATACTGTCGACACTCACACTAGTCACTTTACACACTGTCACTATCAGCTACTGGTTGCACAATCAGCAATATTGCATGAATTGTACCCTACTTGTCTCTAGGTTAGTATAGGTTATAAGGTTACTGTAGGATATTATGTGTATTATAGGTTTAGTATACTGTATTGTTTATTATTTAGTATATTTAGGAGGTTTATTATATTATATGTTAGCTTAACATAGGTGTAACCCATGTTCTGAGTAGGCTACTTATGTCATGTTATGCCAGGGTGCTTTGCGTTGTCTTGTCCAAAGAATTTCAGTGCCCAGTCTCCTGTGTTGTTCTGTGCATCTGACAATAAAAGACTTGAACAATTTAAATAAACACTGATTCTCTGAACTTTAGCTCCATTCTTATTGTTTCTCAAGAAATCTAATTACAACGGTGCTGATGTTGAACAAGAGGAACGGAGTTAAGCTGAGACACTCTTGATTCACCTGCAGAGACAGAAATGTACTTCCTTTTGTTACCCGTTAATTGGAAAAGTTTGTTTCCATAGAGTAAATTAGGCTACATGATCTGGCAGCTTTTGACATGACGTTAATTAGCTACATTTAATTGATTCATATCTAACAAATAGCAAAGAAATGCTTGGGGTGAAAAACTGTTGGCAACCTTTCTATTTTGTCATAATACAAATTATTTAAACGTTTCACCTAGTGTGGCAACTAATTCCCTTGCTGCTGAAAAACAAGCAACTATGAAATAATCACACTGTCAAACTGCTACTAGTGGGTTTTGAATGACCTACATTCTCTCTCATATTTATTAAATTATGTATTTATTTATGATTTTCAAACACCTAAAAAAACGAATTAGACAGAGACAATGTCGGTGTAAAAATGTTCTTCTTGGATTGCGTTACTTGTATCCGCGCGAACGTTCCGTTTGCCGGTTTAGGCATATTTTACGTTTTAGTGGAGAAAAGTGAAGCTAACGGTGGCTAACTAACTGGCCATTCACAAATGTCACTCATGTCACTAACCCACACCTAGCCTATGGTAGAACATTGATTAGTTTAGCAGCTTATTTCTATGAGATAGCTAGTGCTAGCTAAAACGGCAAGACAGCTGGAGACACGCCACAAGCAAAGGCCAGGGTGGCAACGAGTAGCTAGCTACCTATGTTTCCATGCTGTGATATCAACACCCTGTATTTTAATACGCCCTTCGACCTGTTAGCTCCTGCGATTCCCACATATCGGTAGTTTAGAAGTTATTTTAGCTGTAAAACGAATTTACCAGTCTGGGGGTCAGGTCTGCATCTAGGAGCATGACGGAGCACAGCCGGCTTTGTGAGGAAAATGGTATTATGCCTGCTGTGTGCTCTTCTTCTGGAGCAGATAATCCAGTTCTCCAAAACCCAGAATGTTCCAGTTGTGTTAGCCAGCTCCAGTAAATATTTACCAAACCAATTTGCCAATAATCAGTATGCTTTGTTGTCCCTATATTTGCGCTGTTGAGCTAGTAGTGGTGGGACTGATATATTAAAGCAATTAACCACGAGAGGCGTATTAAATAATGACCATAACTCCTGTAGATCAACCATTCCTTATATATATATAAATATATATATATACCAGACCACATAGCTTTTCAATTATTTTGGTTCCAATCCCAAGTGTAAGGCTACAGAAATAAAATACACAGCAGATAGTCTACATTTGACATCTCAAATGCTTTCAGCCTAGAGCAAGAATAATTTTTGGCAAACAGGTGAAAAGATTAATTGATCTGCAACCAAACCACTCAGTTGAAACTCCCTCCCAGTGTGACATTAATGCAAATGACCCCCAAAATACAAAAGATTCATTACGAGGACAGGATCGTCATTTGATCTTACAAAACACCCGGTAAAATGGAGAGATTGGAGTTTTTTTTATGGATATGCACAGGTTGACTGAGTGGACAGCGGTCAGATCACAGCAATTACAGCTGCCAATGAATCACGCTTGAAAACAAGCGTGGACCCCCTTGTGGCCCCCCTAAATGTAGAGTCTGAATAATTATAAACATGCCTGCAAAGCAGGGAGGAAAACGATACAACAAGAATAATGTTGAATGGCCCCTCTAACAGTACAACTGGCCCAGCTTGGCCCCCCAGTTGAAAAGGTCTAGAACCACCCAACACCAGTGTGATGAAGCTAGGTTTAGACAAGGTTTAGACAAGGTTTAGACTAGGTTTAGACAAGGTTTAGACAAGGTTTAGACTAGGTTTAGACTAGGTTTAGACAAGGTTTAGACAAGGTTTAGACAAGGTTTAGACTAGGTTTAGACTAGGTTTAGACAAGGTTTAGACAAGGTTTAGACTAGGTTTAGACAAGGTTTAGACAAGGTTTAGACAAGGTTTAGACTAGGTTTAGACTAGGTTTAGACAAGGTTTAGACAAGGTTTAGACAAGGTTTAGACTAGGTTTAGACAAGGTTTAGACATATCAGGAATCAAATATGCAGTATGTGAGTGATTGAGGGCAGGATGTGACTGAGTGAGGGCATTATGTGACTGAGTGAGGGCAGGATGTGACTGAGTGAGGGCAGGATGTAACTGATTGAGGGCATGATGTGACTGAGTGAGGGCAGGATGTGACTGAGTGAGGGCAGGATGTAACTGAGTGAGGGCAGGATGTAACTGATTGAGGGCAGGATGTGACTGAGTGAGGGCATGATGTGACTGAGTGAGGGCAGGATGTGACTGAGTGAGGGCAGGATGTAACTGAGTGAGGGCAGGATGTGACTGAGTGAGGGCATGATGTGACTGAGTGAGGGCAGGATGTGACTGAGTGAGGGCAGGATGTAACTGAGTGAGGGCAGGTTGTGACTGAATGAGGGCAGGATATGAATGAGTGAAGGAGGAAGCCTTGAATTTTCCTTCAAACGGCAAATAAACAACAAAACTGTTTCCTGCTACAGTGTGACGTTTTTTAATAACAGAAACTAAGCTTCTGTAATGTCGGTGCTGAACCCCAACGGCCATTATTCCAGGATGCAATTATTAGCTCTCTGGTGATCGTCCAGACTTAATAGCAAATTAATTTCCAATGAGTTTTCGACTATACTCATACTATCCATGTTGTAGAATGCATTTTTCTAGCTACATAACTTCCACTGTTTTTCCACGTTTAGGTTATTATAATTTGACACCTCAACAAATCAGAAGTTGAAGACCCCCCCCCAACACACACACTAACAATAATTCTCAAGACATAATTACTTATTCAGTACCACTCATCCATTCAGTCCAATTTACAGTACTTTCCATAAGCATAGATGACACCGACACTTTCAAGCCTGGTATCATAACAAATGCAGCTTCTGAAATGATAGACTATTGCATGCAATAAAAATAAAGCCCTTTATGATACGCGGTCAAATTAACACATCCAAACATCACATGACCACCTTGTTACTGTTTGAACATTTCTACAGAACCTCTTTGCAGTCCTGTGTGACACATCATTAGTTTGGCCCTGTGTGCCCGGATCACAGATATGTAAAGATCTGGATTTGAAACTCTTAAGATCTCCACAGAAACACAGAGGCAGAGTCACCATTGCGAACATGAATTCTTTATGGCACAGCTGGACAAAGGTGTTTCTCACTCTGAGAGGCAAATAAAACACAAACCTCATAGGAAAGTGTCAGCAAATGTCTTGCTTTTATCCACCCACGTATTTCTAAACTAAGTTATTTCCAATTTCCAACCAATTTAATAGAAAGCAAAAATAATAGTTTAACCATAGAACAAAACCATTTTCTGGAGGAGCCAAACAATTCCAGTGTTCATTGTGTATATAACAATTGCACAAAATAATAGTGACTCAAATAAACTATGCAACTGAAATTACAGTGTTCACGGTCTCTCTACTTAATGAGTTTGTTTGTTTGTTTTGTGCATTGGATAATATTGTCAACACATTCAGACATAGGCCATGACAGAAGAATTCGATTACATTTTAAGTTTTAACTGTGGCATCGTATTCATATAACTGTGATTTTCAAATTACGAGGAAAAAAAGGAAAACAAGTCAGTACTGGTCTGAGGGAAATGCACACAGTAATGTTACACCGAACATCCCCTCTTAGAACTGTGCGCACACACACTCGTGGAGTTCAGCAGTTCATTCCACGACTCCTTTTCCCCTCCAGTTAAATCAAGTTTTGGTCATAAACATTCTCTCCACCCACTGACAGGTCCATACTGAGGAGCATGTTGAAACTATTAACAATCACAACCTCCTCAGTTTTTGCTATTCAAGTAGGGAGTCAAGAGGGGTGATTCTGAAGTTAACAACATGCAACACAATTTTTTTACTAATCTAAAACTTTGAATAGACTGTGTTTCACCATCCATTCATGTTTTACTTTCATCTCTGTTGTTACTGCATTATTTACATTTACATTTAGTCATTTAGCAGACGCTCTTATCCAGAGCGACTTACAGTAAGTACAGGGACATTCCCCTGAGGCAAGTAGTGTGAAGTGCCTTGCCCAAGGACACAACGTCAGTTGGCATGACCGGGAATCGAACTGGCAACCTTCGGATTACTAGCCCGATTCCCTCACCGCTCAGCCACCTGACTCCACGCATTATGATGCCGAGCCTTACATGGCTGTGCCCAACTTCTGGTCCGCTCCTCTCTGGGTGACCAGCCGTCTCTGGAGGAGAGGAGCTCTCCCTGACTTGCTCCTCCCAAGGCTCCTAACATTCTGTCTCTGACGTTTTCCTGGTTTAGGTGCAGTTCTGTGGGCGTATGTGAAGGCCTCAGTGACACTGCTTGACAAACAAATGTATTTGATTGGATGATGCAATAATATTGCTTAAGGGTCTCATCATGTTTTATATATATTCTTTATATAAATGATTGCCAGCAATACTAAATTGGTGTTTGAACAGCAGATTTCACCTAAGCAAACCATTAGAAGCTTGCAAAAGAGCACTAATATGAAAAGATTGTGGAGAATACAGGGAAAAACCTTAATTGAAAAGCAATTAATATAAGCCCTTGTGCAAATAGGGTGGTAATAAGTAGCTAATGCAGAAAAGCATGGCAGCACACACTATCCTGCCATGTGAAAGAACACAAATCGATTGGAATATCTCCTAGCAACACGTTGCATGTGTTCTAGAATCCTGACAGGAGGATCTGAGTTGAGCACATCCCTTTTTCTTTTTTCTTTCTGTCTCCCCAGCCACTGTGCCGGTCTCTCACTGGACAGAAGATGATACCACATGACATCTGTGCTAGGCACTGGCAGCTTGCTAGCAGACAGGATTCCTACAGGGCTGCAAGGTGCCTTTGAGCTCTGGCAACATCACAACCTTGGTACAGTGTCCTTGCTCCGGCAATCAAAAGCTAGAGTGTCACAGCAACAACCACCACCAGTCAACATCTGCAGACAAGGGCCTGGTGTGAGAGATTGCAGCTGAGTGCTTTGAGTGACATGTGAAGCGAGAGGCACCTGGTGGATGGGGTTCTGGCATTGGTGAGCTGGATGCTGTTGGGAGAGACACTCTCACCTTGAAACTGGTGATTGAACATCCAACTTGAGCCATGGTTAAAAGAACAAAATGAAGGTTGTCAGAAAAACAACAGCTTCGAAGTAGAACGAGCTGAGAAATGAAATGAATGGAAACTGATCAGAGACCTGCATACGTTCAAGCAAGGAGGATAATCCACACAAGCAGGAAGTGATGGAGAACGTTGCATTCTGGCTGTAGCCTCTAGCTCCTCGTTCAAGCCTTCGTGCACCTTGTGTATGACACTGAAAGAGTGAGCAAACACGTATGACACTGAAAGAGTGAGCAAACACGTATGACACTGAAAGAGTGAGCAAACACCGTCGGTATGTGGCGAGATTGTCCGTGTTTGTGTCAAGAATACAATCTCTAGGACCGACCATGCCTGAGAAGTTACAGTGTGTGTTTGGCCTGGTGGACGGTGACGTGATACAAAGAGACAAACACCACTCACTGCCAGCACAGGAATACGTTTGAGAACACCTACACGAGTCTTTGCGTGCGTCTGATCTCGACGTTTTAAGATGAGGTTTTCTAAACAGGGTGAGAGAGGGGGGGGGGGGGGGGGGCATGCACGCCACATTCCAGCCCAGCTAAGCCGAGAATCGGGTTGTTTCCCCTTCCCCCTAAATGTATGTTGTATTTACATTTAGCGACTTACAGTAAAAACAGGGACATTCCCCCGAGGCAAGTAGGGTGAAGTGCCCAAGGACACAACATCATTTGGCACAGCCGGGAATTGAACTGGCAACCTTCTGATTACTAGCCCGATTCCCTAACCGCTCAGCCACCTGACTCCCTGTGTACTATGTTGTATATCGATGCAATCCATCAATAATAAATAAATATAAATATATCATGTTTTTATACAGTAGTCAGTCTTGATTGTTCTTTAGTAATGTAAAAATGTAAGTACACCCCATGATAAATACCATCTGTAGTTATGAAATTTTTCGTTGGTTGAGTATTCTTGTCTGCAGCACACTGTAAACAGACTCACTGGCAAATACCACAATCTGATTCAGTTCGGCTACAGTCCGGTTGTATATGACAGCTCAGGGATTGTAAACCTACCGAGAAAAGGGTTGTGGAGGCAGTTAACAATTTACGTTTGAAACACAACTACGTAAAAACAACACTCACGCTAATGACTTTGAACATTAATATCTTTTCTTTTTTATTAAGACAAGAACTCTTCATTTTTTGTAAAAATGTCTATTTATGAACCAATACAAAATGTGTATGGGAATGTAGATATTTTTTCTTCAGTAATACACATTAACATTGCCCAAGTACAGCAGAAAGACAAAAAATAATAAACCTAAAAAACAATGAGTGATAAACGATTAAACTTACTGGGAGAAAACGAAACTTTGAATGGTGTAGTGTTGAAACTAAGAGTCGACATCCACAACACGTTGGTTTGTTCCTGCATCGTTCTACCAACGAAGTACTCATTCCTCGTGAACTATATCTATACAAAGTAATACTTAACACATCTTTTACAGTGCACCAAATATTAAGAAAAATACATAAGACATGTACAGCTCAGATGCAAAAATCAACAGTTGTCGCATGGGTCTAAATAATTGTTCTACTTGTTTTGATGTCAATATGTGGGGCCTTAACTTTGCATTCTACCTGAGATGCAATCACACCATTCAGCAATGCATGAACCTGAGATGGGGCATTAACAAAGGAATGTCAAATGTGAATAAAATAAAAAAACTAAAACAAATAGCTAAACAGTAACACTGCCAGGCTACCTAACTCTGTACCTTGAGACTGGGGGAGAAAGAATATCTTGACACATAACTAGAAGAAAACAAAACTCAAAGCCAACTTATTCCACACTACTTAAACATTGTCAAAATTACAAATATTTGTACCTATGAATCAATTCATTAAATTTTACCGGCATTAGATGCAAGAACCATATTTAGTTTCATATAAAGTTGTACCTGTCCAGTGCTTAATATTATCCATGCCAATAACGTTTGCAGTGACCCATTCATTTGGTTGACCTTTTAAAATCATATCAAAACTGATAAACCCTGTCTTAAACCACTCAAAACAATGTTACCAGTAAACACTGTTCTGTCAATTTCATGGCAAGAACTTTGAAGTCTGGTTAAAATGGAAGCTATCACATATTTGACCCTAAATAAAAAATGTGCACTGTTACATATAACACACAATCACAATCTCTCAGACCATAGCTGTCATCCTTGTCAAAGTTGTTTTTCAGGAGACGCAAGTATTGTCAAATGAATTCTCTAAACCTTCCCCCTCACCTACAGACAGAAACAAACATCAGTGTCATACAGTGTTAAGTCAGTGGTAGTTCCTTTACACATATACCTAAAGAGCACATTTTGAACAAAAACCAAGTCAAACATGAAAGATATGTCCGTCCTACATCCTCTTTGTCATGTTGACACAGTCAGCAGGTCCGATAAAGCATGTAACTGCAACATTAACGATGCTGTGTGGCACAGCACCATATAAAGGTTCAAGAAAACACCTAAAGATCTTACTGAAACATTCCCTCAGTTCACATCTAGCGGCCTTCAAATGTCTTTATAAACTCAAGCAGATCCTTTGTAGAGAAAGAAAAGTGATGAAACCAAACAAGGGGTTTAAATTCTCACTCATGTGCATGCAGTGAGCCATTTGCGGTTTCGGCAACTGAAAACTGCTGCATAATAGCACAACCATGTACGATACAGTACGGGGGGGGGGGGGGGGGGGGGGGAAGATGTGTGGCCCTGTCCCTCAGAATAATATTACATTCCGGAATCATTATGCTATGTTATACAACTTAATATCATGTTCCAGAACCATGTTATGAACACACATGTAAGCCAGTTCTCAATCTGTCGAACTCAGACTGTAGTAATCATATAGAGTACGAACAACAAACGGGTGAAATTTGAAGAAAAAAATGATCACAAGAGAATCCACCAATACACTTCACAAAGTTGTAAAAAAATTATTTTCCTGGCGTGTTTTTATTTTTTTGTATAACACGTGTTGGACATTACAGTACCTCAATTTGACATTGTTAACTACTGTAAGCACCTGTGTAGTGGACCTTAAATTCTGGTTTAGCTGACCTGTCCAGTGGAAAGTAAATCAGTCAATAAATAACAGAAGCGAGGACTGTGATCAAAGAGCAAAAATGGAGATCATCAGATGTACTTGGTTCTTAGTGGCTAAAGAGGACTGGTATATGTTTGCATTTTGCTAAACAACAAACTAATGTTGCCCAAAGCTTTAGCTAAGACAGTTTTGACCTACTTCACTTCAATAAATGCACAATAATATTTACTTGGCTATTATTATCCTACATGAGCCCAGGATTACAGGTAAAGCCATTACACAAAACCATGGCTGTTTGATAGGTTAGTTGGTTTATTGATAGTGTTAATTTGATTTCATTTTCTCTCATGTTTTTTTGTTTGGTGATCTGTGTTCTTTAAGAGTATATGTTGGTTATCCTTTTGATATGTGGGCAACTGAAACTCTTGGTAACATTAGTTGTAAAAGGGATACGGTTACAATAGATTTGAATAGGAGCTCGATACTTAAAATCAAGTACTTAATAATTAATCAAATAGTGAAATAATTCAATCACAAAAGGTGTTAGTGCAATATGTTGCTAAACCATGGTACCATGTTTTTTACATACTCAGTATAACCATAATGTTGACACTATGCAATGTATAATAGTTAATGTCAACTCAAGGTAACATGTATGTTGTTAAAGATGCAACCGAATTTGTTTGAGAACTTGTGTTTTAAAATCATAACATATCAAATAATTTTGTCAATGCCATGGAAGCGATACATTGGTCCTTATTTGATGCAGGGTGTTTAGCTTAAAAAGTGTAATATCACATTTATATGACAATGTATGCTTTTTGTTTTAACCCCGAAATGTCCAGTGATAGTGGCATAGCATGACAACCTAGTGTTTAAAGGTAGTATCATTTCAAATGTCTTAGTCAGGCTGCTTTGTCACTCAAGCGTCGAGAAGTTGTAGGGGGTTGATAACTGTTTGTAGGATTTCAAAAGATGTTTACAACTTGGTTTACCAAGGCAACTTAAAACCCAGCTCTTGAAACCATTTCTCTTTTTTGTTGCAATTTTCATGTTTGTAAAAATACTTCTGAATGAGAGGGGAAATAAACACAATAATGTCATCATCACAAGATAATAAATGCCTAAGAGGGAGAACAGTTATCCCATTCAGCACAACCGAATAAAAACAAAATTCAACGAAAGAAAAGGTGAAAATAATGAATCGAAAATGCCTCTGAGTCCAGCACAGTGTGGGTGAAATTATGTGCCGTCTACTTTACTTATTTCTAAGAGAAGCAATGTTTCAAATGCGCTGGCATATCTACTTGAAAAACAAATTGAAGACACAGGGAAAAGAACACCACCCATCCACAGCAATGCTGAATCTGCCCGATGAAATGAAAACAAGGACAATTTTCGAGACCAATTGTCCTCTGTCATATCCTTTCCAACAATGTTTCTTTTTGAGGGGGGAACATGATTAATGGCTTCATATCTTTTTTCAAATGTACACGTCTTATGTGATATACGTTAAATATGATACGTAAAGCATTAGAAGTGTGTTCTGCGGTTATAAAAGGAGTGAGAGAGGGGGGGCTCTGCCTGGGACCAGGCCGGCTCACAGTATAGAGGAGATGGGGTTCTTGCAAGCTTTTGGTATGCACGACATAACGAGTGTGCAGACACTGAGGGAGGCATGAACACAGGGCCTGTGTCCATCTCCCCTCCTAGGAAAGCCAACAGCACACTGATAATGAAGAGAGTGCAGACAAGGGGAGGGAGGGGAGGTGAGGTGAGGGGAGGGGAGGGGAGGGGAGGGGAGGGAGGGAGGGAGGGAGGGAGGGAGGGAGGGAGGGAGGGAGGGAGGGAGGGGAGGGGAGGGGAGGGATGGATGGAGCAACAGGGCATGATGAAAAATAAAAATAATCCAAATAAGAGGAATTAATAGAAAATAAATTCAGAACAAGGCACAGAATTTTCTGCAAACGGTTGAACTAAATAAAATTCGTACCAGCAGTTTTGGGAGGTGTCAAATGGTGAAGCTCTCTACAGTGATTTCTGGCAACATCTGGCAACACCCAACCTTACCCCCTCCCTCCTCCCCCCTCTACCTAACCCTGCCCCTCCCCCACCCCCCCCTCCATCCATGCCCCTCCCCCCAACCCTCCCTAGACTGAAAACCAAAACCCTCCCTCACCTGTCTTACCCCCCCCCCCCCCCCCCCCCAGCCCCCCGGCCCCCCTTGTGGATGTTCAGATGTAGTACTCCTTCTTCTCGTCAGAGTTGTTGTGGCCTCCCTCGGCGTTGATGATGGCCGTGTCTGCATCAGCAGCATCGTCCGCACCCTTGGCCTCGTGCGTGAAGTAGGTACCTGGAGGAGAGGGGTCAGCGAGGGGTCAGAGAGGGGTCAGAGAGGGGTCAGAGAGTGGTCAGCGAGGGGTCAGACACCGCCAGGGGTCGACACAGTTGGTTTCATCCCTTAGATCCCCCGGCACGCGTATCTGCATCATGTGCAAATACCCAGCCGTTCGTTATGCCTGTTCAGTTATTTATTATTAATCAACTAGCAACTCTGTGAACCGTGACGACCAAAGAGGTTAACTGTAAACCGTCGTATGTCATCCAGATGATTAAAATGTTGTCATATAAAACATGTCATTATGTAAATCCATTGCCCCCCCCCCTGTCCACCCACTCATACTTGATAACTGTAAATCAATTATACATCAAGAGTTTAATTATCTTGGGTCAATTATTAATTTGACTAATGCAAAGCCCTTTCTTGGCATTCATTTGATTGTGTTTCCACAATCAATTCCTTGATTTCTATTAAACAACTCCAAAAAAATGGATTCTGGAGATTCAGCTCAGCTCAGGTCTTCAAATTAACCTTGTCAAGTTCAACAAGCAATCCACTTGAAACTTCATTTCCGACAGGGATTATTCACATCCTCCCAGACTGATGAAGGCGAAAGCCCAGATCAAATGTAAAAAGGCAGGAATGAGTTTATATTTTTTTAAACAACATACACTGTCTGCAATAGAGAAAAACAGACCCTAAAAATGCTAATTTAGGAGAAGCATTACATAAATCTGAATTACAGGGGCCACATTTATTGATAATCCACTTGTTAATGAAGAGTGGAGATTTGGACCAAAACTGTATGACAGTGTGAGTTCACTTTAGGTTGAGGTGAACACGTATCCGGTGAGCGACCGGGGCAGGGCCACCGGGGCAGGGCCACCGGGGCAGGGCCACTGGGGCAAAGCGACCACGTACCTTTGTGTCTGGCGAAGTACCGCCCCAGGATGATGAGTAGACACAGCATGGCGAACACGACCACAGCGACCACGCCTCCGATGACCGCGTGGTCGACCGTTCTAGGCACTCCCTCCCCGGCTCTGGAGTCTGAGAGCAGAGAAACACACACCTTATAGAAACACACACCTTATAAAAACACACACCTTAGAGAAACACACCTTGGAGAAAAACATACTTTATAGAAACACACACCTTCTAGAAACACACACTTTACAAATACACACACCTTAGAGAAACACACACTTTAAGGAAACACACTTTATAGGAACACACACTGTATAGAAACACACAGTTTATAGAAGCACACAGTTTATAGAAACACACTATCGAAACACACTCATATAGCACATGCATGGATGACCTTTAGTCATGATGTTTTACGAGTTAGTAATAAACATATGTTTGCATGTGTGGGTTGGTGTTTACAGCTTTTAAGTTATGGAGTTAGCTATGAGGGCCTTGGAAAAATGTTGGATATTCTAAACCTACGTGGTTCAACATTTATTAGTCCAATTAATTTCAGCATTTGTTTTCATTTTTTTTAAATCACACAATACATTCAAAGATTGGCCACATAAAAGGATATCCAGTTTAGAAAAAAACGTATTTTCATTTGATCCATTTACATATAGATAAGTCATGCATAATTGCAAACCGCTTGCTCTTTAAAGGAAACGGAACACAATCCACAGCAGAACATTTAAACATGACTTATGAAGCGATAGAGTCACTTCTCAGCTCCAATCTCACGGAGCAAGCAGTACTGGCCAAATAAATCTGGTCCCTGCGCAGTGTCCCGTCAGAACCAAAGAAATACATTTCGCCCTGCTAGACTAGAAAGTGCGGATTGCAGGCAATTTTTAAGAAGGATTTATCCCTCCTTGAGGATGAAGACCAAGACCTGCTTCAGAGCTCCACACCCTAATGATATGTGAAGGTTATTGATCAAGTGTAGGGATCCATGACAACCCGTTGTAATGGCGGTTTGTGGATTTGATTGGTTCTTCACGGCGCATAGGAGGAGCAAAATCTTTCATCAATAGCTCACACTTGGCTAGGAAATGATAGACCTGAGGAAGTGGGATGGGCAGTAGATTGAGTGACTTCAACAAGACCCAGGTATCTACCTGGGAGGAGACCTTTCAGGTGTGATGATAGGTGATTTATGAAATAGATATATATATATATATAAAAAAATATATATATAAATGTTTTGTCAAAAACGGCCAATGTTTCATTTTAACAGACACCGTGCTTTATCAAAAACTGCCATGTTAGTTTTTTGAAGGATTGAAGCTTTTTTCAAGTCCGTGGTATGTCTGCAAGTGCACCTCCTTCAAACAGGCACCTCACACAGATAGCAACACTTCAGGGGATGCAAGAGGCTGGCGAGAGGAAACTAAACAAACTATATCTTCTTTGCAATCTATTCACGTGAAATCCATCAGTCCCATCCCCCACAGATGCACACTGCAATCTCCCACCCTCATCTCCATCTCCCACCCTCATCTCCAGGCTCAAGCCAAGCTTGAGGTATTTCCTGAGGGAGTCCAGAAGACAAAAACGGCAAGCCACAACTTAGAGGATAGCAAAGTGAAAGAAACCAAGCTGTTTGACAATCCTTCTTTCCCTATCTAACAAACAACTCCCAGGTAAACCTACTGTACGTGTGTGTGTGTGTGTGTGTGTGTGTGTGTGTGTGTGTGGTGCTACCTGCCAAACTCAACCAAACATACCTTGATGAACCTAGTAGGTTATTTTGACTTTCTGCGCTGGGAAGATTCAATTAAAGTCAGCAGAATTTCCATCTGACACCTAATCCGCTCTTGTCAGGGAGAGAGGTGAAGACGTGCTTTAACACACTTTCTTATTAAGATGTTAATGTGGCCCTGGGCTACACTGGGCTGCCCAGCGAGGCAGGGGACAAACTGAGGGGCACTGTGGGGACAACACATCAACCTTCCCTGTTTCAGTTTATTTTGTACCAGTGACGGGACAGGCAAGGGTGAGGGAGGGAGGTTAGTCTTGATAGAAATAATGAGGGGTGGAGGAGGAGGAGAGAGGCTGGACTAAGGAGAAGCTTCAAGTCCAGGGCCAGTTTGACACCTCGGGTCATTCTCTGGGACAACGTGCACTTGACACTAATTAACCGAAGCTGACAAATGGACTTGGCTTCGAAAACCTGCCTGGTTTTCTAGTCCCTCCCCACACGCCCTCACCCCTCCCCGCATCCCCTCCACCCTTCCCCTCATCTCCTCCACCCCTCCCCTCATCTCCTCCACCCCTCCCCACACGCCCCTCACCCCTCCCCACACGCCCTCACCCCTCCCCACACCCCTCATCTCCTCCACCCCTCCCCACACGCCCCTCACCCCTCCCCACACGCCCCTCACCCCTCCCCACACGCCCTCACCCCTCCCCACACGCCCTCACCCCTCCCCTCATCTCCTCCACCCCTCCCCACACGCCCCTCACCCCTCCCCACACGCCCTCACCCCTCCCCACACGCCCTCACCCCTCCCCACACGCCCTCACCCCTCCCCACACGCCCTCACCCCTCCCCACACGCCCTCACCCCTCCCCACACCTCCCTCACCCCCTCAATGGAAGGAGGCTAGGTCTCCCGATGGCTAGCAGAGAGGGGTGTAGCTCAGGTAAAACACAGCAAGCTCTTTCTTTAGTTTCTTAATCTCTGTACTCTAACGCAATCAAGACAGGGTGAAACAGTCGTTGCAGTAAATCCACTCAGAACCAACATTGTTGCATTGTGTAAATCGAGAGGGCCAGATGGTTTGGGGAAATGAGTTGCTTCTAGCGCGTACGACCAACAACTAATCTCGTCTAGTACATTCGGCCCCGGGAATATTCAATAATTCAGAGCAAATTGGCATGGTAATGAAAACTCCCTGAAATTTCCTTCTCTCCAAATTGACGGCAATGAGACACTTAATTAGGAGCATCGCATGGTGCTCATATGTGAGTCATCACACCCAACCGCCATCCATGTTAAACAGTTTGGACCTAATCTCTATGACTGTCAGAAAGTGGCGGCACTTCTCGATGCTGCTAAACGGATATCTAAGTCGTTTTCCACTTAATACGGAGCGTGTTTTATGAAAGGCGCGTTGGCGTCTCCACAGATTGGACGTTGATATGCCCTGTTAGCAGGATTACCAGAGTCTCTCCACGCACCTTCTTCTTCACAAACATATTTTTCCGTAATCAATCCTTGAGTGCCTTGAAAGGCGTCTAAAAATAAATGTGTTGTGATGATTATTATAAATTTTCATCCAAATGTAAGGCTCCGCCCTCAGGCTCCCCCCTCCTCTGCCCTCAAGTACCCCCTCCTCCGCCCTCAGGTTCCCCCCCTCCTCCACCCTCAGGCTCCCCGCTCCTCCACCCTCAGGTACCCCCTCCTCCGCCCTCAGGTTCCCCCCCTCCTCCACCCTCAGGCTCCCCCCTCCTCCACCCTCAGGCTCCCCGCTCCTCCACCCTCAGGCTCCCCCCTCCTCCGCCCTCAGGCTCCCCCCTCCTCCGCCCTCATGCGGCCTGCTGGGCGGCCAGATTGCTCCAGAGACGGGGAGGTGACACCTTGATGCACCAGACGCTGGGTAATCAACGGGCTGGCCTGGGCGCTCGTCTGATCACCATCCACAGACCGAGTGTCACACATGAGACGCTACGGTGTTAATAGTGCACACTGGGCTTTCCTGGCTCACATCTGTGCCCCTGCAGACAAGGTCAGGTGTCAGGGGGGAAATATAAAGCCTCAAGTAAATGTGTCAGTAGAAAAAACAGGAAAACCAACAACAAAAGAATCCAGCGCAAGAACACAATTTTCAGACCTTGCCTGAAAAGTTAAAAAAATATATTTACGAATTGTTTTCGAAGCAAATCAATAGAAATCCTAACAAGGAAGTCTTTTCAGGTGTAAAGTTTCAGACCCCTCATTTCACCAAAAGTAAGGTAGCACACAGTATCGAATGGTCTGGAAACATTGCCTGTTTGAAAACCCACAGGCTGCCAAGTACAATTATTATTATCGGCCCAAAACCATGAAAGTAAAGTTCCACACTACAACACTTTGTTTACAGCCCACAACAGAAGGAGAAAATACAAGACAAAAAAACAAAGCTAAACCACAAAAATAATGAGCCCGAACAAACCCAGTGGTTGCAGAACCCAGGGCTGAAACCTTGCTGCAAACTCAACTTTGATTGAAGCAGGAAGCAACTGCACTAGTGGGTGTTCAGCCACTGTGTGAACAATGTCGTGTGTGAGTTCCTCTCCAACACCCCTGGGATCGAGCCAGCCACCAGGTGTCTCCAGGAAGTCCCCCCAGACACCACAGAGACGAGCTTCCTCCAGGTTGGCCAGGGGAGGTCTCGACCTGGACCGATCCAACCCTAGACCCTTCCTACAACTCCCCCCAGCACAGGACTGGAGGCAGATCTCGTGTTCCTGTGATGTTACATGCCAGTCTGATTGTCTGGTGGGATTCATCAAGTTCCTTCTTCCTGGAAGGCCACTGGGACAGCTACAAAGGAGACCTTTCTATTGACATTTGTCTCTTCATGCTGCATTCAGCAGGACATCTTGAGGTAATTTCCTTCACCCTTTCTTTCTTTTGAACTGTCCATCTATCCTGACAGCGGGGAAGAATGGAACCAGAACAATCACCTCGGATGCTGTTGAAAATGCATTGTCATCCCTGGTTTTATTGTAGTCAGTCAGAGTACGTGCTCCGATCCATCTCAACGGTCCAATTTAAGCCAAAACGACCTGAATGACGAACGGGAGACGCCACAGACGGAGGACTCTCTTCCTCCAGCCCTATTTTCGCTTCTTCCCTTCCTCTCCTTCTTCAGCTCCCTGATTGTTTTGTTAAACGTCGCCGGAGGAGAGAGGGGCTGAGAGTGTTTTCAGTCCTCTTCTGCTTGTCTGCCGCTCAGGTGTGGAGAGTGGAAATATGTTAGTTCTCTCTCTTTATTTCTCTCCACCTCCTCTTTTTTCCCCTCTCCCGACTCCCCCGTTCTAATTTCCGCTGCCTCCCTCCTCCCCTCCTCCTCCGCTCCAGAGTATGGCCTGTAGACACACTTGATCCTCTTCTCAGAGTCAATTACTTGGCCTCCTCCGATGATGCCAGGCTTGTTGTTTTTTGTTGCCCTGGATCGGGGCGCTCATCCTCAAGTTCTAATAACTTTCTGAAATGAAGCCTTCCCCGGAAACTGATACTATCCTCTGATGGACAATTAAATTGACATTGGCTGTGCAGTATTTCCCTCCGTACTTACTCGGCTGGTTTAAACGATGTTGGGATTTTTTCTCAGTCTGTCCAAAGCTCACATTTCTGTGCTGTTTAGAAATTTCAACTTGTTTGTAAAACCTGTAGTTTAGGACCAAACGAGACTTCTCTTCATACAGTCCTGAGAAGGCGTGAGAAGGGGGGGGGGGGATGAAAAGGAGAGTGAGGGTACTGCAACTGCAAGACTAGCATGTACGTGCTTTGGAGTGTGTGTGTGTGTTTCCGTACATCAGGCCACATTCATAGCATTTAGCATATTCCCCCAACAGCTATGCTCCCACTCTTAAAGCTTGAGTGCTTTTGTCCAGAACAAACTTCTTGAGATTGGTGGAAATATCCATCCTGACAAGCAGAGTGGTAGTTTAGGCATTCAATACAGTCCGCTGCAGATGTCAGTCCCTCCAGAATGAGGTAGAAAGCACTGAGGCAGGTTTTACGTTGATCTAAGTACTACCATAAGGGAGTGTGCAGGTGCATGATCAGAGCTGGGAGGAACACGACAGAGGACGAAGCTAACAAGCCAATCTAGTTGGTATGGAAACCAGCGAGAGACATTCAGCTCAGCAGCGAAGAGGACTCATTCCTCTTGATGTTTCCCTCAAATATAAATCAAAACCCTGAAGAGCAGAGAAGGAGACAAGATGGTCCGGGGGAAAACACGACGACACACGCGACGCAACACACACGTTCCTCGAGAGCGATCGTTTTGATGAGAAATGCCAACCCCGAGGGGAACCGGCAACCATCTGATTTGCGACTGTGACGGGGCTGATCTGAATGACAGGAGATCTTCTAATTGGATCTTCTAATCTGGTAATTAAGCGTGGTGATGGTGTGTCTCTGCAGCCTGAGGGGGGGGACAGGAGATGACAGACCCTGGAGCGGTGCAGGTGGGTGTCAGACTCGTGGGTTAACGACACGATCTGTTTGGACCACTTGGTGCCGCCCCCCCCGCCCCCCACTGTGCTGCTCTCTCCCGTAAACAACTATGGTCGTAAAAACAATAATTGTAATAAAACCTAATGGACGATGTTAGTTTAATCTTTTGCGTTAAGGGTTATGCTCCACTCTGCTTGTAAATTAGAGGAGTCTGACTTTATGCAGGCTGTGCCAAGATTTCAAGCGACAACGAACCTAGAATGGCATCTGCTCTGACTAGCTGCCGTCTAAGTGAAGTGCGATCCTCTTTCAGTTTTAAAATGATTGTACATAGACATTGCTAACATTTCCATAGTGTACTGTAGACTACTAATTAGCAGGGTACTACTACCCTGCTAATTTAGTTTTTGCATTCATGAGTCATGCCTACTTTCATTAAGAACTCAAGGAGGACTGCAAGTCTTCTGAAAAATTGATTTGAACACGTTTCTGGGACTAAATATGTATTTGACAGATGAAGAATGAAACCCCAGTGTGTTGCTGTCTCCTCAGAAAGTCAAGGCATCAAGGTTAGCGGATCCCCCATTTCATCATGAATATACACTTATTTTCAATCACAACTGTAATTTCAGTTGCCATTCCAGAGGAGTGTCTGGTAAAACAAAAGACAAACAACGATTGTAATTACAGATTACACTGAAGCGTGGCGTATTGACGACAACAATCCGACTCTATTCAGCTTCATTTCCACTTTATCTTCATGGCATAAAACCTCTGGGGCTGTTTGAAAAAGGTTTTCAGTTAAACATATTACCCAAGTAATTACTTACAAAATGCGTAATTCCAATGAGGCAAATAAAAACAAAATAAAAAAACAAAAAAAACAATCAAATATCATCTGTTAATTTTGATCTGGCAGAGAAGGGCCGCTTCAGTCAAAATAGTTAAGTTAATAAAATTGAATCCGGCTACCATGGTTACGCAAACCAATGGCTGCAAAGGACGATATGTTGGTTCCTTAGCCAGTCAGACTTCTAAATCCTTAGTGCATGACTTTACATTACATTTATTAATTTAGCAGACGCTCTTATCCAGAGCGACTTACAGTAAGTACAGGGAAATTCTCCCCGAGGCAAGTAGGGCGAAGTGCCTTGCCCAAGGACACAACGTCATTTGACACGGCCGGAATCGAACTGGCAACCTTCAGATTACTAGCCCGATTCCCTAACCGCTCAGCCACCTGACTCCCACTTTAAACGTTATGAGAAGATTGGGTGAATAATGTCAATAACACCAAAGTTTACTTGGCCAGGAGTTGGGCCGAGCGGAGAGAGAGAGGGAGCTAGCTTTGCAGCCTGGTTAGACCCGATAGATTTTCATCCTGACAGAAGGAGCCGGAGGCCTCCTCGAGTCAGATGAAACTAAGTAGGTGATTAAAGTCCTGCTGCTTTGATGTTAAACACGGTGCAAAAAAAATAAAATAAAAGGACAATACTATCCTGCAGCATTTTTAGGAAGGTTCTGCAGAGCTGGGTTGTTGAGGTAAGGCCCAATGTCTCCTCACATACACACACACACACACACACACACACACACACACACACACACACACACACACACACACACACACACACACACAGTGTCCCCACAGAGATAGAAAGTACTTGTAGAGCGTCTTAGTGTTGTGAGGAGTCTGCGACGTGACAAAAGGGGCATTATGTAAATCTCTGTAAACAACAGAAGCACCAGCGCGGACAGGGGCTCTCCTGCTGTGACAGGGACCAGGAGGACCGAGGTTTGTCTGGGGCTAATCCAGGATAAGACATCCCTTCGTGGGATTGCTACGCTACGCGGCCTGTGTGGGGAGCAGGGACTCGATCCCCAAGACGACACGGATAAGGGATAGCTCCTGTCCCTGGTCGCCATTAACAACCAGTCGACCTCCTCCAGCCCGTCCCAGAAGCTGCTGTTGGTTCCACAGCGAGGTGGTCCGACACACAAACACACACCAAGGAAGGTGAAGGCTGAGGCCTTACCCCAGCGGTCTGAGTTCGAATCCGGCCTGGACCCTTTTCTGCATGTCTTCTCTCTTATGTCTTCTCACTCCCTGCCTTTCCTATCACTCTTAAAAACTGTCCAATGTAGCAAAAAAAAAAAATACAATAAAATGGTATATATATACAGTACCAGTCAAAAGTTTGGACACCTTTTCCCATTAAAATGTGTCCAAACTTTTGACTGGTACTGTATATATCTTAAAACACACCTAAAAGATGGTGAGAGAGCGAGGTGGATGACGCGTCAGTGTGTCTTGACTGGCCCGGTGTACTGGCTCTGTGAGTGTTTGTCTGATTCCTCTGAGCACGCCTGTTCTGCTTTATCGCCGTGGCGACTTCCCGCAGCCCCTGTGGTGGTAATGGGAGCGTTTTGCGGCAAGCACAGTGTGCTGTGGAGAGGTGAGCTTTAATCCCAACCTCTCCTCACAGGTACGTTCGGCTGACTTGCCTTCCCACCGCCAAAAAAGAAACGATGAAAGCATCCAGCTAGCTTTTGAGCAAATCTGCTATTTACGCCTTCTCATTTTAACTCTACCTCGAAAGAGTCACTATTCCTGCAGAACACGTCTTGTTTTTTTGCGCGCAAAACGAAGGAGTCTCGACAAAGAATATGTGCTATATTAGAGAAAGGAAACAAAATGTACTAAGTATTGAGGTGGTGATTACCACCAGACCTCTGTAAACGCCGGGAGTCCCGCTCCCTAAACAGTACCTACCCTCGCAGCTAAACCTGCAGTTTCCATCGCTCTCACTGTCCCTCTGCCAACATCCCCAACCCCCAATCCACAGACAGGGAGAGAATCAGCGAACAGATGTCACTGCAAGAGCCCCGACGGGGGCCGTTTGGTTTCGTCTGTGGGTTCAGGGGGAGAGGGGTGGGGACAGGGGACGGGGGATGAGCGATGGGGAGGGGAGGTGAGAGACTGTTTGTTTGAGATGGAACTCATTTCCAATTAGATTCTCTCTGCCGGCCTGGGAGCCTTCTGCGCCGCTGGGCTTTGTCGCCAGCAACTGTCACAGCTGATCTCTGCTTCGCCGCCACGCTAGCCTCTGACGCAGCCTCGACGGCCCACTTAACAGTCAGCTGAGGAGGATTTAGAAGAGGGAAAAATTGCTTCTTTTTTTGGTTACCTGCCTTAATGGGTTGAGAGTGTGAGACTAATTACTGCTGCATGTGTACCTCACCTGAGAGGGCTACAGGCAGGCCTGTAGCCATGGAGACATACCAGCCTAACATCATGCACACACACACACACACACACGACAGTCACATACACGCACACCTACCGTGGCGGCATACTCACACTACAGTTAAATTACATCCCAAAACACGCAAAACACAGACTTTACATGCACACATACAGTTCAGTCACTTTCCCACCCCCCCCAGTGAAGGACTACTTAAGGCAGTAATCAGAGTACACTGTACGGATACAGTATGATGCGTGACGCGTCGCCAACTTCCTTGAGGTGAGCTACAACTTGTGTTCTTATCATTTAATGACCAGCTCTGATTTTGCATAGGGTTGGAGGTGGAGAGAATAACATCTGTATGTGACATCTCGTTCCGTGTGTTGAGGAGGAGAGAGAAGGGAGAGAAGCTGGCCATGTCTTGCTAGGAGCAGAGTGGCCATTAGGCTGTGGGATTCTGTCTGGCCGCTAGTCTGCTCCCGAGGCAATTATCCCCCTCCTTCAGCGCCGGTCCTGACAGGGCTGCTGGCAGGTGTGTCCTTTGCAATGTGACCACGTCTCCAGACGGCAGATTAGCCCGCACAGCACACCGTCACTGGGCCCAGGCCTGCTCCCAGCCCTGCCCTTTTCACCAGGAAGAGAAAGAAGCTGATGGCTTCAATCATCGACGGAGCAAACACGGGATCCTCTTCCTTTCACGCTTTTTTAAAGGCGCCGTCGTCGAGATATTGTCAAACATCACCACAATATGCATCACTGAACCTGGGAAGAATGGGCTAATCCCCTCTTAAAACTGTAATCCTGACGTCTATGCGCTGGTGTCAACAGGTTACCTTCAGATGCGACAGACACTGAGTCCTGTAAGGCAGGGTCCTGTATGCTCTGCATTCAGATTTCCTTCATGGACCGCTGGCATTGCGGCATCCAGATATATGCAAAGCGCCCATCGTTGAGAGGTTAGTGTAGTGATCATCATCAGTCCCCTTATCAGGGCTGTCCATCACCGGGCCAAGGGCTCATCAGACACATTAGAGCCTGACCAACACCACCCCCCCTTCCTCGCTCACTCTCCCTCTCGTCCAGGCCAGAGCTGTTTACAGGGGCAAGGCCATCTTTACCCCCACTCATCCCTCCCTCCCTCCCTCCCTCCCTCCCTCCCTCCCTCCCTCCCTCCCTCCCTCCCTCCCTCCCTCCCTCCCTCCCTCCCTCCCTCCCTCCCTCCCTCCCTCCCTCCCTCCCTCCCTCCCTCCCTCCCTCCCTCCCTCCCTCCCTCACTCATGCCTCATCTCAGTTCTTGTCTCGCTGTTCCTCTCCTTCTTCCAAACCATTTCAGAGAGAAATGTCCAATCGTTTTGTGTTCGTTTTTTTCTGAGCCGCTTCTGGGAAAACAAGACGTTAAATAAGGGGCCTGGCTTTTCTCCGCCCTGACGACACAGGGTGCATCACCATAGCGACAGCTTTGGAGAGGATGAGAGGAGAGAAGCAGTTAGTGCCTGCGCTGTCCCCATGTAAAGCAGGCACGCATCGACGGCGAGCTGAGCTTGGTGTCAGACAGAGGCTCTGGGTTTGCGGGGGAAGGAGGGATAGACGTAAACAAGCTGTCGCTTAATTTGCCACGCTGCCAAATGTCCCTTCTTTCAAGGGATTGGAATTTCTTTTTAAATGCGTTTGAGTTTTGTCTCGTCTGGTGGAACTTGACAGTTGCTTTTGGGACGTGGATTTAAGTATGCAGCATTTGTAGAAACAGAAGGCCTTGAGCCAGATTGGATGACAAAGGACAAAGATAAGGTATCTCTTGGCCTGAAGTTAATCCTATCAAGAAGAACAAGGTAGCATGACTAGCCAGAAAAAAGAGACTTGCGCAAAACGTTCCACGTGAAACAAGCAGGCTGGTTCCTTCAATAAGGCGAGCGCTCCCTTGAATTCAATTAAAGGGCTTCAACCACGAGGTCAAGATATCATCACCTCGCCGCCTTTCCATCTGAACATGTGCACTCACGCGAGCACTTGCTAAGCTTCGTGGCTGGCTTCTTGCAGATTTCTTTGTGCGTGTGTGTGTGTGAAATCCAGTTACTTAGGGCACACAATCAAACTTGGCTCTAATAAGTTGGCGTCATGTCTGTCCAGCGCCGGAGCGTGATGTTGGCCACGCTGAACAAAGGCATGATGGAATGACAGAACGAAGTGAAGTGTGTTCAATCATCCTCTTTGGAAATGAACATAGGTACCACGCCTGAATGAATCTGCACAAACGAGGGAGACAGAAAAGAGAGAGGGAGAAAGGGAGAGAGAAAAGGAGGGAAAGAGAAAGGTAGAGTGGGGGCAAACCAGAGGCAGCAGACCGAATGAATGTTGTGTTAAGATACAATTTCACCAAGAACGAGAGAGACAGACAAAGAGAGAGAGTGTGAGAGTGTGTGAGAGAGACAAAGAGAGAGAGAGTGAGAGAGAGACAAAGACAGAGTGAGAGAGAAAGACAGAGAGAGAGAGAGAGAGAAAGACAGAGAGAGTAAGAGAGAGACAAAGACAGACAGAGAGAGAGAGAGAGAGTGAGAGAGAGAGAGAGAGAGAGAGAGAGAGAGAGAGACAAAGACAGACAGAGAGAGAGAGAGAGAGAGAGAGAGAGAGACAAAGACAGAGAGAGAGAGAGAGAGAGAGAGAGAGAGAGCCCAGAACCCAGGAGGCAGAAAAATGTTTGCATCATTTCCTGTACAATGACAAAATGGTGACAAAATATTGATAAATCTGCTTGGCAAAGGTCTGGGGACAGCAGATGACAGCGTCTGACACTAAATACATGCTGGGTCAGGGAAACCAAACGCCATAAATAGCGCCATGCCGGTTGCCTAGCAATATAGCTGCTGCCTGACATGCTGATAAGGATTTGATCTATCTGACCCCAGGAGCGATGCATCTCCCTGCCCCGTAACATGATTCATATCCACCCTCCCTCCCACCCCTCACATACACCGACCACACACACACACACAAGTGCACATACCCTGATTCCACACACACACACAGACATGAGCTTCTGTCACAAGCTGGCAGTGTTTGCTCTTCTCTTCTCTCCAGCAGAACTGACAGCCCCACCTGGCAGAACCGACACTACACTGACGACCAGGCAGACGCCACTGCCACAGATAAACCCAGCGAGGCCTGGTGCTCTCAGGGGGAGGAGCCTGGTGCTCTCAGGGGGAGGAGCCTGGTGCTCTCACGGGGGAGGAGCCTGGTGCTCTTAGGGGGAGGAGCCTGGTGCTCTTAGGGGGAGGAGCCTGGTGCTCTTAGGGGGAGGAGCCTGGTGCTCTCAGGGGGAGGAGCCTGCGTGTGGCTTCCTCCTCCTACCCCGAGGAAGCCCGCACGGCGCCTGCCTCCACCCCCTCCTTCACCTTGCTCCTCTTGCTCCTCAACAGCCTGTTGCTTGGTTACGGACGAGTGCTGTCCGTAAAGGGTGGAGATCTGACGACCAGAACAGGAAAGAAACAAACTAATTTATCTGAAGAACCTCGAATGTGAAATAGTCCTGTGACTGATCGCTCTGGATAAGAGTGTCTGCTAAATGACTAAAGGATATGTCAGTGACCTCAGTGACATTACATTTACATTTAGTCATTTAGCAGACGCTCTTATCCAGAGCGACTTACAGTAAGTACGGGGACATTCTCCCCGAGGCAAGTAGGGTGAAGTGCCTTGCCCAAGGACACTACGTCAGTTGGCATGACCGGGAATCGAACTGGCAACCTTCGGATTACTAGCCCGGCTCCCTCACCACTCAGCCAACTGACTCCCCCAACTGACATGCGTGCAAAGCTGTTTTGCACAGCACAATGGGGTCATTTATTGCTGTTAAAGTCTCTAAATAATAGCAAAGCCACCCTTTCATACATCAATCGATACATCATCTTCCTGAAGTGAAGAAAAAATACCACAAGGCTGTTTTCCAGAAGCAGTTTAACCTTATGAGAAACATATCTGCGTTTTTTCAGGTCAAAACATTGATTTTAGCATGAAATACAACTGGCTGACATTTAGCATAAAACCACGTTTCACAATGCAGCTGTGTTAGGGATCATACCGTGTTAGAATGTGTATGTAAAGCAATGACTTCTTTTTCTATATTTGTTGCCCTCCATTAGCAATACATGTATGTATTAATAAAACACCTGCCATCCTTCGGGCAAATAAATTTATCGGATTTCAACCAAATGTTTCCCTTTTTCATTACATTTCCTGTTCTTTGAAATTGCGTAACATTGTTCTAAGCTTCACAGCAGTGATATGAAATGGACATAACTACGTTTTACTGAACGGCCTTCAGTGCAGCAGTGATACGACAAAGGAAATGGCACTTACAGAATGATGTGTGAAATATCTTCACACAAGTATTAGTCACACAAACTGGCTGTTATGTCGACATGCTGGCTGTTATGATACCATTAATATCATAGCATGGAGAGCTAGCAGTGATGGCAGATTATTGAAATGAGAGTTAATATCCAACAGCAATGATGTAGAAAACAATGCTAAAATGTTTCTGATCATTCATCCTACAAAGCCAGCCAAATAAGTGATATTAAAAAAAGATCAGTATTTATCACTATTATATATACTTGTGCTCACCCGTCTTGTGACTGAGATGGGATCTGATTCTTGTGGATGTTTTGATTTAAATGCCTGATCAGGGTGGTGTATTAAACTATAAAACCCAGGGGAGAGGGAGCTCATGACTCTCTGGTCGGTGCCTCAAGCGGACAGCAACAGCGTGAGACCCTCGCTGTTTATCCTGGAGCGTGTTCTGATCTTAGGCCAGCGCTGGAGGCCTGAGGCCAAGGCTGGAGGCCTGCGCTGGAGGCTGGGTTTGCGATGTGACCAGAAGACATTCAATCACTTGACGGACGGACAGACAGGCGATGGGCAGTTATCAGTTCAAGGCCCTTAACGTCACAGTTTACGGAGACGTACAGGGGGCGTTTGGCGGCGGGGCGATCAGAACAGACCACAGGCCCCCACACCGCCCCCGGTGACCATGCTGTGACCATGCTGTGAGGGGGCATGCTGGACGGGTAGAGAAGGAGGAGAGAGAAGAGAGAGATACCAACCGTGAGCCGCAGGTTCAGAGCTGGGCACAGCGTCTGAGCACACGATGACAGGAGGAGAGGAGGGGGAGGACAGGAGGAGCAGCATGCACAAAAAGGGGGAGGAGAAAGGGGGTGGGGCGGGGTGGGGGATGGGGGGGGGTGGGTGGAGAGGAGAAAACAAACGATATCCATAAGCAAGCATCCAGAGACCAGTACACCAAGACACAAGGCTGGAGGGAAATCAAAGGAAAACTAAGGCAGTGCAAGATAAAACACACACACACACACACGCACACACACACACAAACACACACATTGAACGTCAAACTGAGGGAGGTTTTGTCGCTGCTTAGGAAGAGGCCGATATCGTGTGGTGCAGACAGTATTTAGAGAAGACAGCTCATCAATAAAAACACAAATGCTGAACCGTGCTGAAGGTTAGGGTGGGTTAGAGTGACGGTAGGAAGCAGGGAGTTGGGTAACAGTTTATTTACAAAGGGCATATTTTGTGTGGTAATGCGTTTTTGAAATCGATGTGGTACGACATTGGGGTTGTCAATTCATTACAACAAGAGAATAACCTTTGTCGAAAGCAATCATACCAACCTTGGTTTTGGAGGTTTTAACAGAGGAAGAAAATTACTGGACTTTTCAGGTCAAACATATGAGTCTTGCATCATTCAGTCATACAGTATTATTTAGGTGAGCAATTGGTATTCTCTCTTCGGAGTAAATTATACTTTCATCCGTCCAAAAGCATTGCTTTTGATTCAATGATAAATACTAGAAACCCTCTGATAAATATTTGAGCAGTCTGTGTTGTGATTAATTGAACAGCCATAACAAGCGAGTCAACATCATCCCTCTTCTATAGACATCCCTCCTCCAGGCTTTCACATTCTGACACTTTCGTTGGCAGGAATCTGATGGCTGCACCCAGCTCCTAACATCTCGGACGCTCCCTCCCTCCCCTCCTCCCTCCCTTCCTCCCTCCCCTCCTATCCCCCGCAAGAGGCCAAATCTCCAGGATCCAGGGGGCTCTCCCTAAAGGCGAGCCCAGATCAAGTCTCTTTGGGAGGGGGGGAGCGAGGCTGCAGCGGGGCCGGGTGGGGGGACCTCCTCGTGGTCCGTGTTAAGCTGTGCCACAGGCTTCCTAATGTTCAGGACAACATTTCTTTTGCATAATCTCTGCTGTCACCACCTCAGCCCATCTCTAAACTGATTTAGGAGAGGGAGGGGGAGGGAGAGAGAGAGGGGTGGAGGGAGAGAGGGGGGGGAGGGAGAGAGAGAGGGGTGGAGGGAGAGAGAGAGGGGGGGAGGGAGAGAGAGAGGGGGGGAGGGAGGGAGAGAGGGGGGGAGGGAGAGAGAGACGGAGGGAGAGAGGGGGAGGGAGAGAGGGGGGGAGGGAGAGAGAGACGGAGGGAGAGAGGGGGAGGGAGAGAGGGAGGGAGGGAGAGAGAGAGAGAGAGAGGGGGGAGGGGGGGGGAAGGGGGGGGAGGGAGGGGGGAAGGGGGGGTAGGGAAGGTTAGGTAAGAAGGGGTGAGGGAGTTAGTGGTGAAGGAAGAGGGAGGGGGGGGAGGGAGAGAGAGGAGGGATTTAGCTCCATGCGTTTTACAACAACTAAACCTGCAGCGATGCTGCCAGCTCTCCCTCTCATCTGCCTGATTGTGGGCCAGATCCCCTCAGAGATCCTCCAGAGCCGTTATCTAACAGGACCAGACGGGTCCTCAGGACAAACACCAGAGGCCAACAGTTCAAGGACGGGATCTTAACAATGAGCTGACGTACAGAATCAAAGGCATGCATCGTCAAACAGGTCAAGTAGGCTGGTTCTTTCTGAGACCACACATCCTCTCTCTCTTCAGTTGGGGGGGGGCTGGTTTAGTGTTTGGGCCTTTCTGCTTTACCGGGATAGAGACAGCAGAGTGTCTCTTGTAGGACTGTACAGGGAACGACCCGGGCCGGATTCGAACCACGCTAACACAGCCCCGGTAACACGCTGCTTTTCAGAGTCAAGTAGGACAATCCAGTGGCGGCGTGTCAGAGCCTCAGTCACCTGCAGGCCCCTGGACGCCCCCTAACCCCATGACCTCTCCAGCAGGCCCCTGGCGCCCACTAACCCCATGACCTCTCCAGCAGGCCCCTGGCGCCCGCTAACCCCATGACCTCTCCAGCAGGCCCCTGGACGCCCGCTAACCCCATGACCTCTCCAGCAGGCCCCTGGACGCCCGCTAACCCCATGACCTCTCCAGCAGGCCCCTGGACGCCCGCTAACCCCATGACCTCTCCAGCAGGCCCCTGGCGCCCGCTAACCCCATGACCTCTCCAGCAGGCCCCTGGACGCCCGCTAACCCCATGACCTCTCCAGCAGGCCCCTGGACGCCCCCTAACCCCATGACCTCTCCAGCAGGCCCCTGGACGCCCGCTAACCCCATGACCTCTCCAGCAGGCCCCTGGACGCCCGCTAACCCCATGACCTCTCCAGCAGGCCCCTGGCGCCCGCTAACCCCATGACCTCTCCAGCAGGCCCCTGGACGCCCCCTAACCCCATGACCTCTCCTGCAGGCCCCTGGACGCCCGCTAACCCCATGACCTCTCCAGCAGGCCCCTGGACGCCCCCTAACCCCATGACCTCTCCAGCAGGCCCCTGGACGCCCGCTAACCCTATGACCTCTCCAGCAGGCCCCTGGACGCCCCCTAACCCTATGACCTCTCCAGCAGGCCCCTGGACGCCCCCTAACCCCATGACCTCTCCAGCAGGCCCCTGGACGCCCGCTAACCCCATGACCTCTCCAGCAGGCCCCTGGACGCCCCCTAACCCCATGACCTCTCCAGCAGGCCCCTGGACGCCCCCTAACCCCATGACCTCTCCAGCAGGCCCCTGGACGCCCGCTAACCCTATGACCTCTCCAGCAGGCCCCTGGACGCCCCCTAACCCCATGACCTCTCCAGCAGGCCCCTGGCGCCCGCTAACCCCATGACCTCTCCAGCAGGCCCCTGGACGCCCCCTAACCCCATGACCTCTCCAGCAGGCCCCTGGCGCCCCCTAACCCCATGACCTCTCCAGCAGGCCCCTGGACGCCCCCTAACCCTATGACCTCTCCAGCAGGCCCTTGCTTTTATATCCAGCCGGCTGGACTACTGTAACGCACTTTTCACTGGTCTTCCCAAGAAAACCACTGAAAGACTACAGCTCATTCAAAATTCTGCAGCTAGATTATTAACCAAAACTAAAAGGAGAGAACACATTAGTCCTGTCCTAGCTACTTTACACTGGCTCCCTGTTACCTTCAGACTTGACTTTAAGGTCCTTTTCCTCACATACAAAGCTCTACACGGACAAAGACCTAGCTAACATTGCTAACTCCTTTATAAACTACACACCAGCTAGAACACTGCGATCATCAAATGCAGGCCTATTAGAGGTCACCAGAAGCAGTCATAAGAAGATTGGTGATTCGGCCTTTGTCAATTACGCCCCAAAACTATGGAACAAATTACCCATAAATATTAGGGAAGCAAACACTCTAGACATTTTTAAAAGACAGCTTAAAACCTACCTTTTTACCGAAGCATTTAAGTAATTTTATCTCAAAAGGGTTTTCCTACTTTTAAAGTTGTTTTCTCTCTTGAACAGAGATCTTATTGGGATTTTTATTTTTGTTTGAATTGTTTATCACTTGTATTATTGTTTTTATTGATTTTATGTAAAGCACCTTGAGCTACAATTCTTGTATGAAATGTGCTATATAAATAAAGTCTTACTTACTTACTTACTTCCAGTCACCTATCCTCCCCTCTCCCCCAGTCCCCCTCCCCCCCTCTCCAACAATCCCGGCTGTGTCCCTGCTGACATCAGCAGACATGACAACGGGTACACAGCTTCATGGTTAATGACTACAGGTCCCATAATCCCCTGGTGGAAGCCGGCAGCAGGGTCCCTGGAAAGGTAGTGGTGCCACTGTGGCCGCAACACCAGGGTAGGAGACACGAGACACGAGAGGCGAGAAAGTGTGATTGTGTCTCCCATTTGTTTCCTAGGACCAGAGAGCTGAGAGTGCTGAGCAGGATGTTTAGACCCGCTGTCCGACTTTTGGAGTCGAGGAGGGAATTCCAAACAATGAAAGCTTAGGCACTCATGATCTCCTTAGGCACTCATGATCTCCTTAGGCACTCATGATCTCCTTAGGCACTCATGATCTCCTTAGGCACTCATGATCTCCTTAGGCACTCATGATCTCCTTAGGCACTCATGATCTCCTTAGGCACTCATGATCTCCTTAGGCACTCATGATCTCCTTAGGCACTCATGATCTCCTTAGGCACTTGAAATTGGCAGCTTTGTGGGGAAAAAAAGGTGATATGCAAGATAATGCATTTCCGGAGGATGCTTGTGTGTGTGTGGGTTGTGTGTGTGTGTGTGTGTGTGTGTGTGTGTGTGTGGGGGGGATGTGATTCAGGCCCTGCTGTCTAGCAGATTACCACCCTCCCTGTTTTATGAGTTCCATCTCCTTGGAGCCATCATGGAGAGCAATCATAGTCCCTCAATAACAATATACCTCAACATAAAGAAGACGTATGGCCGGCGTTTCAGTGTTTGCATGATGCCGAGTTCAATCAGTTCCCGAGAAAGCTCTCTCCAGGCTGTGTATCACACATCTGCAGTAGTTGTTTTCCTTGTGGTAATGCAACTGACCTTTAGTGAATCAGCCCTTCCTCCTCCAGCCATTCATCCCCATCTATCCTCCACTTTACGCTACCAGTGAAATCAGTCAGAAATGGGGAATGGACCGCTATATCTCACGTGCAAGTGCTTACTCAGGGGCAATTCATTCGTTCCAATTCTAAAATCAGTTTCCCAGATGGTGTTTATGCAATTTAAACCCTGACGAAAGATTTTTCCCCATTAATTTATATATTTCGCCTGCCTTTTGTTTTTGCATTTCGGCGGGGTTGAAATGAATTGGTTGCTTTCTCTGTTTATACCCTTTCATCAATTAAGTGGCTTGGCAGCTGGGACCCTAATTCACAATTGTTTTATTAGCGTAGCCACGTTTCATTAATAGCTTTTTCTGTTGTGTATCTCGGAACACTTCTTTACAAGCACTTGTTTTGTTCACGGTTAGGTTGGTAGAGTGCAATCTGGTGAGGCATTTCTGGTGAGTCATTAGTCATGTGCTCGGCCTGAAAGTGGGATGGAGAGCGCCCAGCTCCCAGTAATCCACAGCTGATCACTAACAGGACAACTAGGCCCACTGAAAACGGGAGGGTAGCCCACAATGCAATGCAGTGACACACAACTGGATAAAGAGGAGAGAGAGAGAGAAAAGAGAAAGAGAGAGAGAGAGAGAGAGGGAGAGAGAGAGAGAGAAGAGAAAGGGAGAGAGAGAGAGAGAGAAGAGAAAGGGAGAGAGAGAGAGAGAGAGAGAAGAGAAAGGGGAGAGAGAGAGAGAGAGAGAGAGAGAGAGAGAGAGAGAGAGAGAGAGAGAAGAGAAAGGGAGAGAGAGAGAAAGGGAGAGAGAGAAGAGAAAGGGAGAGAGAGAGAGAGAGAGAGAGAGAGAGAGAGAGAGAGAGAGAGAGAGAGAGAGAGAGAGAGAGAGAGAGAGAGAGAGAGAAAGAGAAGAGAAAGGGAGAGAGAGAGAGAGAGAGAGAAAGGGAGAGAGAAAAGAGAAAGGGAGAGAGAGAGAGAGAGAGAGAAAGAGAAGAGAAAGGGAGAGAGAGAGAGAGAGAGAGAGAGAGAGAGAGAGAGAAAGGGAGAGAGAAAAGAGAAAGGGAGAGAGGTGGGGAACTCAGAGTGCAAGCTTCTAAAACACGTTCGGAAGCTTTTGGCACAAACGTATCTTTAAAAGAATTCAATAAACATCCATTTCTGAGCTGTGTTTGGAGACATTAAAAAGTACGGGGTTACAAATAGAAATTAATGACATCTGCCCACTGTGAGGAAGGTAGTGAGGAAGGCCTTTCCATTTAGCCATTTATTGTGAAGCGTAAATGGCAATTTAGACATCTCTAAATGTCACCCCCTGACGCTGCCAAGCACTTTGAGCCCTTCGTTCGGCTTTAATAGATTTTTTAAAAGTGCAGTATTCCCCATTTCAGTTTATCAAAATGTATTCAACTTTTAAGTGGCCTCTGCCCCTACATGTACTCTGAAGAATTCATTTTATGCCGCCTTTCTGATCTATACACATCCCGAGTGTGGATGAATGAAATCTGTAGGCGACAGAGCAATATGGCCATGATAGCGTGCCACCCCCGCAATCTAAACAATCTAAAATAATGGAATGCCCCGCAGAGTCCAACTGACGGGACTTCTGGGAGAGACCATCTGAGATGAGGGGATTTACACTGCAAATACCGGTTCACTCTCCACACTTCTCCAATAAAACATGAATAAATATTTATTCAGGAGGGTGGCGTTTCTAGAGCCGGCGGTACCCAATGACAACCACAACGCCATGGTGATCTTTCATACTGTATATTGCATGCAGTGACAGATTCATACAAGTTGAATTTCAATGCAATTGAAATTGTTTTGGAGTGCATGCAATATCCAATTAGTGATATTTTCATATAATATTACACTTGCAGTGAATATTCTATTTTACTCTGAATAATTTGTGTCTACTAAATATACCAACAAACTCAAGCCTTGACCTCTGTCAAGCTTTCAATGAACAGTTTCTTAATGTTTCTGTTTATGACAAGCAAGCTTACTAGTTTCAATTCTGCCATGGACAAGTCAAGTAACCAGTGTTGACATTTTGATATTGTGAATGGTGAAGGATATAAAGTGAATATTGCGGGTGACAGTGATGTTTTGTGTGATACCAACTGTAAAAGTCAATATTTTATGCAACATCAAACTAAAAGTCAACATAATTTCATCCGAATACTGCGAGATCTTGACGTGAACATAGGCACCCAGCGATAAGACCTCATCAAATATATCCCTTTATGCCCAATCAAAACAATACCAAACAATACATCAGACCTCCATGAAAAGGTTGCCTTTGATGAAAGAAACTAATGTGTTGTCCTGGTCATGGATGCCTGTGTTTGTTCCAGCGTACAGCGCATGGCTGAAACATAGAGGACAGGTTGACCCACATCAAGACGGAACCTTGTCCCTGCAGAGCAGAGACAACGTTTCCAGTCTAACTCCATCATTAGGTGTTTGTTCTCTGTTCAGATGGTATAATCAGGCTTAATGCACATGATTGCTTAGTCTTGGGGGATCCGCTTAATTTCTGAGCAGAGCTGTCTGTCAGAAGGTTTGATTGCGTTCGTAGCCCACGGCTGTTATCCGTCAGAGCCCATCAAATACTTGGTTTTGTTTAGACACAATATAGAGAATTAGAAATCATAGCATTGATTATGGCCAGCAACAATTATTTTTGACACTCATGTTTATTAACGGGGGGTCAGATGGCTGAGCGGTTAGGGAGTCGGGTTATTAATCAGAAGGTTGTTGGTTCGATTCCCGGCAGTGCCAACTGATGTTGTGTCCTTGGGCAAGGCACTTCACCCTACTTGCCTCGGGGGGAATGTCCCTGTACTTACTGTAAGTCGCTCTGGATAAGAGCGTCTGCTAAATGCAAATGTAACCGGCAGGCTAACTTATTGCTTGTTAAAAGTTTTTGCATCCGGCTACGGCAGAAGCCTTTTACACTACGCCAACCACGGAAAGTTTTACCGACGCTAAGTTGAACATCACGGTCATATTGGATAATTCGTTGTTCTTAACGCCTATCATATAGGGCGTTACTTTTGCACTGCAGTATTGTTTTGTGTTCACCGTGCCTGATGGACTGTTTTCTGCCTTTTTGTTTGAATGTATGAAAATACTCTGTCATTCTCACCCCGCAGGAAACACAGGATGACTCTATAATCCCAGGCTCAGACTGGAGAGTCCACACAGTGTGATGAGGCTGTGGGTGTGTGTGTTTGTTGTGAAGAGAGAGAATGTTGGGGTCTAGTGAGAAACTGTTATTATCGAGGCCTGCAATCTTATCAGGGCTGTCTGTCTGTATTCTCTCCTTCTCTTATCAGGGCTGTCTGTCTGCATTCTCTCATCGTTCTTCCCTGATCGCACCGTTGTTCATCCACACCAGAAGTGTTGGGTCTGCGTGGGATGTTTTGCTTCGTAGCAGTTTTAGGAATGAACCAACGTGTGTAAATGTAAGTAGTCCGACATAACCTCCCCACAGTCTAGACACACACACAGAGAGACACACACACACACAGACACACACACACACAGTGGTCTCTGAAGATGTTGGCACAAGGTGGGTGTAGGCATTGATGGATGTAGAGACCCACACACGGATGTGGGTGTGGCCAGGGCATACCTTCAGTGGCTTCGGGGAGGTAGGTGGTGGTGGAGGGGGTGGTGGTGGTGGTGGGTAAAGGGGTGGTGGTGAGGGCGTCTGGATCGAGGGAAAAACAAGTGACATGGCAGACAGGCATGCCGATGAGTACACAGCACAGAAATCATAAAGAACAACACAACAACGTTTGAGACTGTGATGAGCCGTCATATTGCTGGGATCAGGTGGCTGAGCGGTTAGGGAATCGGGCTAGTAATCGGAAGGTTGCCGGTTCGATTCCCCACCAGGCCAACAACGTTGTGTCCTTGGGCAAGGCACAAGTGTCATGTATTCTGCATTATTACGAAGCCTCAGCACATATACATACGTGTTTGTCCAGTGTCATGTTTAACGTCTGTGTCAGGCTGATTACTAGAAGGCTGGCTGTTTATGCGTGTGTGTGTGTGTGTGGAATGTGATCTCCCTTACTAACGCAACGTAACCAGGATATCATTAACGGCCCATCACAAATCAAAACAAAAACAAAAATTGATCAACAAAACAATGCCATGACAGGTGATGGAAAAATGTGTTGTCCCTTTGCTGTCTGAGGGGCCCAAACATAAACAAACACACTTCACAATGGAAGGTGTTGAAGGGGGGGGGTCGTGTGTGTTGTTAAGCTAGAGGCAATTTTTCACCCTCCACTGCATTTTCCTTTTCACTTCATTAGTGTGTTTTTACCCCCCCCCCCCCCCCCCCCCCCCATCACCGTGGGGGGGCATCAAAAGTGACATTTCCTCCTTCAGCGCTGTGGGCCTCATTGATAACAACCTGGAGGAAAGCACTGGCCCTGCTGTTCCTGTTGCCCAGGAGATGTCACCAAACAGTGGAGGGAGAACTGAGAGCAGGGAGAGAATGATGTGTGTGTGTGTGTGTAAAAGAGAGCTTGTGAGGGAGATAAGGAGAGAGGAGTGAAAGGGAGAGAGAGGAGAGGGAGAGAAAGAGAAAAAGAGAGAGATAGACGAGGGAGAGACAAAGAGAGAGGACAGTGCAGTAGCTCGTAGATAGTAACCAGAGCTGTTGGCGTATTCCTGTCAAAACCACACTAGTATGCTGTACCTGTGGTCAGAGAAAACAATGTCTACCAGTGTTTTTATATCACAGTACATCAGTACTGGGAAGCCAGAGATATTTCTTTACAGACTGGTGATGACATATTGTGTGGCTTGATGGGTAGGAGGGTTGCCACTGGCAGCGATAAAAATCAACAGTTTTTTCCAAGTATGACGTGTGACTAGTGTGTAGCAGAGCCCGAATCCTGGGTGAACGTCGGTCCTGAGAAGAGGAAAGATCCAACTAAAGTTATCTTGGCATATGAATCACATATTCAAGGGCGGACCCCCTAGTTTCTAAACCTAAAAGCCCCAGGCTGTGTCGTGAGTTGGAGTCAGGTGGCTGAGCGGTGAGGGAGTCGGGATAGGAAGCTGAAGGTTGCCAGTTCGATTCCCGGCCGTGCCAAATGACGTTGTGTCCTTGGGCAAGTCACTTCACCCTACTTGTCTCTGGGGAATGTCCCTGTACTTACTGTAAGTCGCTCTGGATAAGAGCGTCTGCTAAATGAATAAATGTAAATGTTGTGATGTTTTCAGGTGTTTCCTCCCTCTCCGCTGGTCAAGGCCCCCCTGCAGAGGAGTGGGGGTGTTCAGCCCTGTCTCTCTCCTCGAGGGTGGTGCTGGAGGACGGTGGGCGATGGGAGAGGATTTGTATGTTTGGCGTGTCCATAAAGAAGCTTTATGGATGGTGGGTTGTCACAGCTAAGTTGTTACCTGTCCTAAAGTCCGGGTGATTTACACACAGTGTTTCGACAGGGTAGAAGCTCTCACCGCTGGGTTTTTCGCGAAGGTTGATTACCTTCGCCAGGGGTGAAGGGTACTCAGGGGAGGAACACTGGTTCCAATCCACGGGTCAGTCCGTTTAGTTTGAGAACATTTGAAAGCCTGCCACTGGTCTAGCCAAGTCTTGCAAGATGTCCTTTCAAAATGTTTCGTTGTGGCTGTAATCGGAAGTTTCGATGTTAAGGGGCCACTCTATATTCCAAACACGAAAACACGCTCTTGATTGAGGATGTTTTTTCCCTCTTCTCATTTTCACATTTGAACACCTCGTTGAATAGAAAGCGTGCTATGTATCTCAGAAACCACAGAGCTGAGAGACAGACAGACGCACTCAGAGGACAACCTTGTCTGCCGCAGCGTTCAAACACCTTTAGGTGCTTCAAATCTGTATTCAAACGCTCTCGGATGGAAGATATAAATGTTTTTCTCTCGACCGAGAACATAATCTAGTGTTGTAAACTCAGATGTTGGGGAGTAAAGCTAGTGTGAGAGGCTGGGAGGGAGTAGGCCGGCTAGCTGTGATGAGTTTCACACGTGTTGGAGAGCAGACGAACCCTTCGCTACTTAATTGGTTTTATCCCGTAATGAACTGTGAGGACTCAGCAGATGTTTGGGATCACCGGTGTCAATAGCTCATTAAAAACTTGGCAGTGATAGAAACATCCATCCTTGGTTTTGGTTCCTCAATCTACCACCCAACGAGCCGGGAGTTTACAGACATTCGTCTGAAAATGCAACCTGGGCCGGGCGCTTCCTCGCTGCGTCTGAGCAGGGCGCTTCCTCGGTGCGTCTGGGCAGGGCGCTTCCTCGGTGCGTCTGAGCAGGGCGCTTCCTCGGTGCGTCTGAGCAGGGCGCTTCCTCGGTGCGTCTCAGCTCGCTGGAGGTTATTGACTTTCAAAAGTGAGAGTTTGTCTCCCTTCCGTGCATCTCTCTTCTCATTTCCTTGTGCCTTCGCGTGTGGCGAGCCCTGTCTTACGAAGTACACACACCACTGTCTGCACGTAGGTGTTCCACGCCTGTGTGTGTGTGTGTGTGTGTGTGTGTGTGTGTGCGAGCAGAAGGGACGAGGTGTTAAACGGGAGTCAGATGGCTGAGCGGTTAGGGAATCGGGCTAGTTATCTGAAGGTTGCCAGTTCGATTCCCGGCTGTGTCAAATGACGTTGTGTCCTTGGGCAAGGCACTTCACCCTACTTGCCTCGGGGGGAATGTACCTGTACTTACTGTAAGTCGCTCTGGATAAGAGCGTCTGCTAAATGACTAAATGTAAATGTAATGTAAATGTGATCCGTTAAATTGAATCCCTATAATTGTCGTAATATAACGTGTGATTTGTCTGGGCTTCTTGTACCCAACGTAGAATCTAAACAGCGTGGATCTGAATGCTCAGTAATATTTCTCTCTCTAGGCTTCCTAAGCGACGGCTCAGGGCTGGATCTAATTGGAGGGGTTGGTAAATGAAAACACACACATCGTTCAAACAGCCAGCCGACAGCAACAGGCGGAACGTCAATACAAGCCCGGAGACAGAAACAAAGGTAAGCCTGTTTATCAAACACTCCTTCTCCCCTTTTTCGTTGCAGGAAGAATTAAAGAGAGAGAAGTAGAGGGCGTAATGGTGGTCTGGGATTCCGCATGATAACAAAAACTAAAGTACACAGCTCCCACTGTCAAAAAGAGGGGTGGGGGTGGGCGACTCCAATTAAAAGCTAATGAACAACACGGGGGGGGGGGGGGGGGGCGGGGAGCTATCTTTGCGTTGGAAGATAGCATCCGAGTCTGCGAGCGAATCGCTGAGCTCCCCCTCCTGTTGCCCAGAGAAGGGATGACGCCTGCCGTTTGCTGTGGCACAAAACCACGACCCCCCCTCCCTCAAATCTGCCAGCTGCACGAAGCCACAAGCCAGACTGATGTGTTCTCGTTTCCCAATTAGACAGAGGAGAGGGGCGGGGGGAGGGAAGGTGGGGATAAAGCAACGGAGATCTCTACGGCAACGCCGCACCTGCAGCCGCAACACGTCCCCGCATGCACGCACACGGGGACGCCGTCGGAAACACGGGCCGGGGGTCGCCATGGTGACAGATACTGCACCAGCTCTGTTCAGCTTGAGTGGCAGGCAGACGGGACAGGCAGGGCAGACGGGACAGGCAGGGCAGGAGGACTGTGGGAACACCGGCCACGCGGAGAGCTCCTGTGAGTTCTCAGCAGAACCCCAAACCCTGTTCCTGTGTGTGTGTTCTCAGCAGTACGGTGCAGGGATTCCTAACCCGCTGTGTCTGCAGATCTAGGACAGGCTTCCTGGAGCTACACGTCCCTCCGTGATGGGTGGAGGGGAGGAGGGCGCTTCAGTCTGCAACAGGACATCACACCGCCCGGATAGTAACCATATGTCTGAGGAACAAACAGCCCCCACACACACAAACACACACCTCACTTCTCAGAGCTAAACGCTTCATTCACCCAGTGTGTGTACGCTGTGTTTTCATCTCCGGGCCGTCGAAGCTACGCGGGCATCCAATCATCACACAAAGGTAAGCAAGAGAACCTGGTACCCCCCCCCACTTCCCCTGCGCCGCTGTGTCGTCACGCCGACCGTGTCTTCACGCCGACCGTGTCCCGTCTTCTGGTGGAATCAACAAGGCATGCAGAGGGAACAGACGGCGGGATATCAAGTCTGCCTCCTTGAAGACACGGCGAGGAGCGTGGAGGAGGTGTGTTAGTGAGCGGTGGGAGAAACTGCGGCGACAGGCCAGCCAAACGAGCGCGCCGCAATAAGCGCAGAGACCGGTGAAGGAGTGAGGGAGGTCTCCATTATTAGGTTAGCAGCCGGGTTGTAAACAGGTTAAACCGCTCTGTGGTAAATCTCCCACGACTGCGGGGTAGGAAGGCCCTGACGTTTCCTCTTCCCGGCTGGGGGAGCGGGGGGCGCGGAACGCCATCCGTCCTCGCTTAACCAGGTTAGTGTCACAGCCGGCCAGGCTTCTCTCTCCATCACTTAGCCTCACAAAACTCAGGAAACAAACGAATTAAAGGCATGGAGTCTGCCTGCTACATCTGTTTTGCTGTCCACCGAGGGGGGTCCTCGGGACTCTTTTGTTCAGGCACAGCCCCGAGGTACTATATGTGGGCCCGTAATGGGTTTAGATGGGAGATTGTGGGTGGGCTCAATATAAATGATGGAGGAGGAGGAGGAGAGGAGAATGAAATCTGGAGTATGTGTGTGTTTTCTTTTTGTTTTGTTTAAGACTCCTCCAGCCTGGAGAATATCCGAGCTGCTAGCCTGCTTGGTGAAATGATAATAACCTAAATGGATTTTCTATTGTAATTTCCTCCTGGTTTAACCACTGTACCTTAGCAGTGAGGTTCCCCATCAGCGAAGATTACACTGTTTACAAAGACGACCTGGGAGTCTGTTTTTATTACATGATCTCTGAGTACACAGGAGCAATATTACTAGCAGATGCTGTAGTACATCGAAATATAAGAGTTGGGTTGGAAAGCTAAAATTCCATTTGAAGCTTTAACTTTTGTCACTTGACAGTTCTTGTCATTTCTTCTGCAGTACCTTTGTACGAGAAGGTGGCACACATTTTAATAATGACACAGGCACTATTTATGAATGTGTGTGTGTGTGTGGGTGTGTAGCTCTGACGGATGTTCTCGGATATGTCAAAGCTTCTGCGTTTGTAATAAGAAGATGTCAGAACGGTAATTTGAAGGGGAATAATTATAACAGTGCAGAACACGCAGATGTCACCACTGCTTGTCTATGAAGCTGAAAGCATGTGTGTGTGTGTGTGTGTGTGTGTGTGTGGGGAAGAGGAGGGGGGGTCTGCTAAAAGCTAATGCTTAGGTAAAGTGTGTGTTGCTTTGTCAGTGTGTGCCTCTGTGTGTGTGTGTGTGTCCCAGAGGTAAAAGACACTAGATTAGGCGTGGGCCGCTCAGGCCTGGTGTCCAGACTCAACGGCAGCATTAGCAAGTCTAATGTGGGACATGATTTGCTGCTGAATTACAGTTGAGCAACAGAGAGCGTATGAGAGCAACAGAGAGCGTATGAGCCTTCACAGACATGGAGGACTGGAGGGAACACTCTGCTCACGTGCTGAATATAACACATCTGTCACGCTGTGTGTAGAATAAAGGAAGGAGGAGGAAGAGGAGGGGGGAGAGGAGGAGGAGGGAGAAGAGGAGGTGGTAGAGGAGGGGGGAGAGGAGGAGGAGGGAGAAGAGGAGGTGGTAGAGGAGGGGGGAGAGGAGGAGGAGAAGGAGGTAGAAGAGGAGAAGAGGAGAAGGAGGAGGGAGAAGAGGAAGAGGCTGATATTGAAGCATTCAATAGAACGCCTCTACAGAGTAAACTGTGGCTTTTGTCCATTTGTTCATTTGAATTTTGTGTAACCAAAGCCCTCAACACCTGCCCTCTCTTAGTTCAAACTTAAAATCATCCCAAGAAATTACAGGTTGTTTTATTTTGATGTCATTGTAAAGTGTATGAAGAAAAACAAAAATCTACGCCCTCGCAAAAACAGTCTCACTCCTCTAAACTCTATATTCAAACCTGTCTGACCTGCTGATTAATGGGCTGCCATTAGCACCAGTGTTTCATCCTACCCTGATAAATAACATCTACAAAGCAACATCGGCAACCACACGGCTCCCAGTCCTTATTTTCATATGAAAGAGCCCCTCTCAGTACATTAAGGCCCTCTGAAAATAACAACAAATAATTCTCCTACAGGCTTAGGCTCAGTAAGCGATATGAGCAAGGATAATCCCGGAGAGGAAAATGTCCAGATTAAAGAGTAATGTCCTGCAGGGGAGGAAATGTCATTGAAATCAATGGTATCGAACCATGTCCAGATAACCCAGGGGGGGAAGGGGATTAGTGGGGAGAGAGAGAGGGAGAGAGAGGGAGGGGGAGGGGGAGAGGGAGGGGGAGAGGGAGAGGGAGAGAGAGAGGGAGGGGGAGAGGGAGGGGGAGAGGGAGGGGGAGAGGGAGAGGGAGGGGGAGAGAGAGAGGGAGGGGGAGAGAGAGAGGGAGGGGGAGAGAGAGAGGGAGAGAGAGGGGGAGAAAGAGAGGGAGAGAGAGAGGGAGGGGGAGAAAGAGAGGGAGGGGGAGAGAGAGAGGGAGGGGGAGAGAGAGAGGGAGGGGGAGAAAGAGAGGGAGGGGGAGAGAGAGAGGGAGGGGGAGAGAGAGAGGGAGGGGGAGAGAGAGAGGGAGAGAGAGGGGGAGAGGGAGAGAGAGAGGGAGGGGGAGAAAGAGAGGGAGGGGGAGAGAGAGAGGGAGGGGGAGAGAGAGAGGGAGGGGGAGAGAGAGAGGGAGGGGGAGAAAGAGAGGGAGGGGGAGAGAGAGAGGGAGAGAGAGGGAGGGGGAGAGAGAGGGAGGGGGAGAGAGAGAGGGAGAGAGAGAGGGAGGGGGAGAAAGAGAGGGAGGGGGAGAGAGAGAGAGAGGGAGAGAGAGGGGGAGAAAGAGAGGGAGAGAGAGAGGGAGGGGGAGAAAGAGAGGGAGGGGGAGAGAGAGAGGGAGAGAGAGGGGGAGGGGGAGAGGGAGGGGGAGAGAGAGAGGGAGGGGGAGAGAGAGAGGGAGAGAGAGGGGGAGGGGGAGAGGGAGGGGGAGAGAGAGAGGGAGAGAGAGAGGGAGGGGGAGAAAGAGAGGGAGGGGGAGAGAGAGGGGGAGAGAGAGAGGGAGAGAGAGGGAGGGGGAGAGGGAGAGAGAACTGGGAGCAAAAAGGCAAATCCATTGAAAGGGAGAGAGAAAGGGGGGGGGAGACTAGAAAAAAATAAGTGAAGACAGGGAGGGAAAGAGAGAGAGAGCACAGGGGGAGAGAGAGGGAGAGAGGGAGAGAGAGGGAGAGAGAGCACAGGGGGAGAGAGAGAGAGCACAGGGGGAGAGAGAGAGAGAGAGAGAGAGGGAGGGATATGTGTACAGCAGGTACGTACCGTAGACATAGAGGATGTAGTCGTCGTAGGACTCGCCCACAGAGTTGGAGGCAACGCAGCGGTAGGTGCCGTTGTAGGACTTGTTGAGGTTTTCGATGAACAGGTCTGTTCCCGTGATGACGGCATGGGTGGGCACGTCATCCTCCACCTTGACCCAGTTCACCTTCTGGGGTCTGGGGGAGAGGACGAGAAGACAGAGGGGTCACACGTGGAGCCCAACGCTCTCTGCCAGGGTCTGTTTGTGCTTCTGAAACGATGCTCAGGGATGGAAACCTTGGTGTGTATCTGTGTGTATATCTGTGTGTCTGTGTGTGTATGTGTGTGTGTATGTATGTGTGTGTATGTGTGTGTGTGTTTGCTTCTTTTCATCGCCGCTAGCCTCCTGACCTTTCCGTCTCTAACAGCCTTTGTCTCATCCTTACACGCCGACACGGCAGATCCTGTGTCTGCGAGCGTGAGCTCTGAGAGGAGCGCTGCCGCTGAGAGGAAGTGGAGGGAAAAAAGAAAAGAAACCAAAACAAAGCGCCTCTTAACTGGGCTCTGCTCGCCTGGCTTGGCCGCGCCGAAGCTGTTTCCCCTGGGCCAGTGGCAGGGTTTCCCTCGCTGGGTTTGTGTGCTGGTGCTTTAACTCGTTTCCCCTCCGTTTGAAAAGATTTGGGTGAAGGAGGGGCCAGGCGGAGGAAAGGGGGGGAAACAGAGGGTCGGGGGGGAAAGCGACAAAGCCTCAAAAACAAAAAACAAAAGAGCAGTTTGAGCTGATCTTCCGCCTTTGTGGAGGGGTGAAAAAAAGACAAATAAAATAACAAAACCAACTGACGAGGGCGGTGGGAGGTTGGAGAGAGAGAGAGGGGCCCACACAGGGACAAACATCTGAGTCAGATCTGAGATGAAACACACACTCCCAAGATGGAGGGAGAGAAATGACCCAGAAAAAAATGGTTCCTTGAAGATGAGATGAGGGGAAAGCACACGAGAGGGAGAAGGAGAGAGAGATACAAAGAGACAGAGAGAGAGAGAGAGCGAAAGAGACAGAGAGAGATAAGGGGGAGGTGAGTGAGTGAGTGAGAGAGAGAGGGAGGGGGGAGGAAGAGAAATGGAGAGAGAGAGATAAGGGGGAGAGAGGGGGGAGCGAGGCGGAGAAGGGCAGAGGAGGGAGGAGTGGATGGAATACAAATGTCCACAGACTGCACCAGTGCCTCACTGTCTGCCAGTAATGACTGCAGAACTCACCCAAGCTCTAATGAAAATGACTTCCAATTCTCTGCTCACTGTATTGATTGTATTTTCATCTTTATTAAATGAATAAGGGTGAGAGCTTGTCTCCCTGCTGAGTGTAGAAACGGGAGGAAAGGGAGGATGGAAGTTTGTGTCAGAGGGATCTGTGAAGGGCTGATGTGCGTGTATGTGAAGAGGGGAACAGGTGTCGGGGCTTGGTGAGCTGGTGTGTGTGCGAGTGTGTGGCGAGGAGGAGTGTGTGTGTGTGTGTGAAGTGTGTGGCGAGGAGGAGTGTGTGTGTGTGTGTGCGCGAGTGTGTGGCGAGGAGGAGTGTGTGTGTGTGCGAGTGTGTGGCGAGGAGGAGTGTGTGTGTGTGTGTGCGAGTGTGTGGCGAGGAGGAGTGTGTGTGTGTGTGTGCGAGTGTGTGGCGAGGAGGAGTGTGTGTGTGTGGCGAGGAGGAGTGTGTGTGTGTGTGTGCGCGAGTGTGTGGCGAGGAGGAGTGTGTGTGTGTGTGCGAGTGTGTGGCGAGGAGGAGTGTGTGTGTGTGTGTGTGTGTGGCGAGGAGGAGTGTGTGTGTGTGTGTGCGAGTGTGTGGCGAGGAGGATTGTGTGTGTGTGTGTGCGAGTGTGTGGCGAGGAGGAGTGTGTGTGTGTGTGTGTGTGTGTGTGTGCGAGTGTGTGGCGAGGAGGAGTGTGTGTGTGTGTGCGAGTGTGTGGCGAGGAAGAGTGTGTGTGTGTGTGCGAGTGTGTGGGTTCGGAGGGGGCGGTGTTTGAAGGTGCTGTTGGAGAATGGCAAGTGAATACAGTGCTTTGCAAAAAGTACTTCTCTTTCAAACAGTTCACCGTTTTCAACCTTACGGTCTCATTTCAAAATGTGCTAAATAGATTTTTCCTACCTGTCTACTCATAATGCTCCATTTGGACGATTCTTTTTAACTAGAAATTGTAATAATAGTATAATATTATTATAATAATTTCAAGAAAAGGGGTAAGGGTAGTGCATAAATAACCCATTCACATTCTCAAGTATTTAAATCCATAACTACATCTACAATGAAATAAATATGTGCCCCTTCAGTGTGAGCCAACTCTCAGATCGTTCTTAGAGGTCTGTCTCTTCTGCTGTCTATCATTACTTTGTATTTCAACGCGTCTCAACAAGAATTCATCTGAATCAGTCTTCGCTCTACAATTACTAAGTGAATTATTTAAAAGCGTGTGAATACTTCTGCAAGGCGCTACAGTCTATCAGTGGGGAAAGGTTTTAAGTTTTTGTTCAAATGAAACATGCCTTAAGAAGAGAAGACGTTTCGAAAGTAAAATCACAGGGATTTTTTCACTGGTAAAGTCCTAACCACCATCACGGCCGTCACTCTCTAAAGATCCAGGACGGATCTCACGCCACAGAATTAACATACCATTAACATGCCATAGCATCACTACAGCTGCACTCTGAACATGCTAATGACACACTGATGAAACATGCCAAGACGAGTTCCCCCTTCGGTCGCAGTATGAAAAATAAATGTACCAAGGAACTGTAGTCACATACTACACTATATAATATTCACACACACATCAGTGGACCTGTGACAGCGTGTGCATGTGCACGCGTGAGGGATAGTGAGTGAGAGACAGAGAGACAGAGAGACAGAGAGACAGAGAGAGAGAGACAGAGAGACAGAGAGAGAGAGAGAGAGAGAGAGAGAGAGAGAGAGAGTGTGTGTGTGAGAGTCTTACTGTGGTTTTCCTTTGGCCTGGCATGTCAACTCCAGATTCTCTCCTTCCCTGGTGAGTCCTGTTGGAAACTCCACCACAATCTTCACCTCCGGCTTGTCTGTGGAGAGAGCGGAAGGACCAGGAATCAATCCAACTTCTTATATAATGTTGTTTACGACAAAACAACAACAAATAATTGATGTTTGCCCACACATACAAACTCAAACTACATTCAAAACTGCTGTTTTGGCTCAAGGCAGTATTCCTGTATTCTTTAGTTAAGTTAAATGAACACAAAAATAATGTGTTAAATAAAGTGTTTCTATTTGGTTATTAAAGTCTCAACATGGTTTTGAATTCAGCTCCACAGGGTGGTATTGACAGACTTTTAAATCAAGTTGAACTTACTGATACCACAAGACTGTAAAGAATGAAAAGAAATATATCATAAATTTCATCGAGGACCTTGTCTACAACATCAGAACTAGTCCAAAATCTTCTGATACTACAAGAATCACTGAGTATTTGGTGCTACATAGTAATGCAGCATTTGGAGGATTGAAGTTGTAGGTTAATTAAATATTAGAACAGTCGGAAGGTCAATCGGAGTAGAAGATTCATGTGAGGGGTAAACTGCCATTCCCTCTTCTTTCCTTCAGCTTGGGTGAGCTTCAAAAACACTTCACATAAAACCGAAAACACACTTACATTTACATTTTGTCGACGCTCTTATCCAGAGCGACTTACAGTAAGTACAGGGACATTCCCACTGAGGCAAGTAGGGTGAAGTGCCTTGCCCAAGGACACAACGTAATTTTGCACGGCCGGGAATCGAACTGGCAACCTTCAGATTACTAGCCCGATTCCCTAACCGCTCAGCCACTTTACTCTCTACTTCAGGTTAACAACGTTTGCACAGTTGACTGAAAGTCAGTAGTTTGATAGTAAAAAAACTTAGGGTTAAGTTACCAAGTCAGCAGTCTTTACACGCACACAAAAAGGTTCAAATAAAATGTTAACTTTCAAAAAATGCTAAAGAAAATGCAGCCAGAGCTGTTTGCTTCACCCACAGCGATCTAGCGCTCGCTAGAAGTGGATCACGCTACAAGACCTTCATCCAGTTAGCCACCTTTTCCCAACAGGATCAGTGAGTTTGTCAAGAATCCATCGCTCTGCCCAAGCACCCACCCTGACCTTTACAGTATGTCAGCATCAACCTTTGGCTCATCCATTAAAAGCACCGGACGCCACAGGAAGTCTGGACGTAGCCGTCAGGCTTTCGCGCTGGCGCTCTCCTGGCGTGATGGACAGCCTGTGACAGGAACGTTCTCTGCCAGGCCCTGAAGGTAACGCTACCCGTAACGCTACCCCAGCCAAGCCGGGGAGTGGATTTCTCACAGACGTTTACAACATTCGGCGTGAAATGAGCATGCTTGTGACATCTTGTCTTTGTCAGAGGGATTGCTGTGTGGTTTGTGGCCAGGTTTCTTTTCTTAGAACTTCAGGATGATTTGACAGACCGGCGGTGGAAATGTTAAAGGGGGCTCTAGAGAAATGTTTATTTTACATTCTTTTCGAGAAGTGCTTTGAGATGGCACTGTCAAAAGGCTGTAAAGGGATTCTTTCGTAGGTCACATGAGCGAAATTAACACATTTCCAGAACGAAAAAAATAAAATAAACACCAATCATTGTTGCATTTATGCATATAAGTACAAGGAAGTATAAAAAAAAAACTTTGCTGGCTAACAAGCCATGTCTTGATGTGGTTACTTCTGCAAGATGCTTCATGTAAGGAAGCCATGAAGGCGTTCAGGTCGGTTAGGGAAACGTCCAAGTATAAAAGACCGTAAATCATTTTCGGCTCTTTGCCTTTGACGGTTCCGTCTAGCAAGTAAACACTAATAAGACCCCTCTGTGCTCTCTCTCTCTGTCTCTCTCTCTCTCTCCCCCCTGTACTCTCTCTCTCTGTCTCTCTCTCTCTCCTCCCTGTACTCTCTCCCTCCCTCTCCCTCTCCCTCTCCCTCTCTCTCTCTCTCTCTCTCTCTCTCTCTCTCTCTCTCTCTCTCTCCCCCCCCCCCCCCCCCTCTCTCTCTCTGTCTCTCTCCCCCCCTGTGCTCTCCTCGTCTGGCTGGGTTCACACACGGAGGATCTGCCTCACACACAAGAAAGAGGAACCTTTGTGTTGTAGACCCTGCTAATGAGAGCACAGGGAGGGACAGAACGAGGTAGGAGAAGGAGGAGAACAGAGAGAGAGAGGGTGAGTAAAGAGTAACCTCCAGGTTATTTTCCTTTCATTAAAGAAAATAACAGTAAAGGCCTGGGCAACAGAGGTTGGGTTGATAGGGACCAAAGGGAAAAGTACCACCCATTATGTTGCAACGGGTGTTATGCTAATTCGATAGTTATCAACATTATGATACTCACTACTGCTTTCATGGCTCCTGTACAGAATGTTCGCGCCATCGAGCTTAGCTAGCACCGGCTACGGTAGTCAAGATAGCCTTGGTATTGGTCCTGGAACACAGTGTTCAATAACATGATTAACTAGCCTGACCTTGCTAAATTCACTGGCGCGCCAGATTAAAAGACTTGTCCTTTAGTGTCCTTTAGTGTTCCTTTGAGAGATATTAATCTCTCCCCCTCGGTACTACGGAACAGCTGATGATGCATGATGAGGCAAACACGGGAACTGTTCCAAAAACGAGCACATCAAAAGGACCACGTTACGTAGCTTTGTGCCCCGACAGAGCTAACGTCGATGGGACACGGTATACTTAAGCTACAAAACTGGAACAATACTAAACACAAGATTCATCAAAGCTTTTTCAACCTTACAGCTTAACCTCGTCGCAGTTGGACAGGCACAAACAGTTTTGCCCGGCTGTTTGGCTTGGCTTCAACTGCAGAGCTACACAACATCAGTGGTTCTCATCATTCTCTTCTCCGGTCTTCTTATCCACGGTGTCAAGGACAACGGTGGTTAGCGTGTGTGTGTTGCATGTTGTGTTTTGTAAATGTTGTGCGTGAGTGTGTGTGTGTGTGTGTGTGTGTTTTGATAGCAACGGCTTCCGTTGATTCAAAGCCACTCAGCTCCTCATACGGGAGGGAGGGAGGGAGGGCATCTGCTACGAGAGACAGCCATTACCGTTATGATAACCAAATTATTAGCTTTATTATCTTGCCAAGTCTCGCCAGCCTTCCGACCAGGGACTGTTCATCAGGCCTCGGGGCAGCTGAACTAGTGACCCTGAGGGACAACCAGCAGAGCGCTGAGGTGGAACTGTTTGCCTTGCCTGCCCCATCAATATTACTGGCTTCTTTAATATCCCCGCAATGTTTTCTGTTGCTCAGGGAGGTCTCTTAGACCATGCGCTCAGCTATCAAACATTGATCCTTCACCTGGGCAGCAAGCCACAGCGGTATCACTGATGTTTTACACAAGGTCTAGAAGTCTAGAAAGAGTCAGCTTGGATCTACTAAGATGTCTAGAAGTTATGTCTGTATTAAGATGTTCGAATCTCTACGAATTTAGCTAAACCAGTACAGGTTCTAGTGAAGGTGAAGGGGGAAATACCCTCCAGGAACAGAAATTGCTTTCTTTTCAAGCTAATGAATTCTTTTTGAAAGTGTTTTCTCTTCCTGAGACGACGGTACTTACACTGCACCTCCAGGTACTTCTGGGCCTGGAAATCTTTCACGGCCGGATGATCCACGATACACACCACCGGAACGCCATCGTCCTCCCTGGACACGACGAAGGTCAGTCTGCTCGTCACGGTGAACATCTTATAGTAGGCGTTCTCTACTGTGGACTTGCCTGTGGGAGAGACAATTGCAAAACATTCAGCTTTTCAGACCAGAGGCCCTCCACATACACAGGAGACGCGCCTCTCTGAAGGACTCGAAGCAATCAACTGTTCTTCAGCAAACATCCGTCAGAGATTGCCTTTTCTTCGTGGTTCAATATTTTGCGCCCACGTACACAAGGTTGGAAAACGCTCCGTTTAAATAGTGACAAAGAAAGGAACACGCAGAAAGTCAGGTGGAGTCAGGTGGCTGAGCGGTGAGGGAGTCGGACTAGTAATCCGAAGGTTGCCAGTTCGATTCCCGGTCATGCCAACTGACGTTGTGTCCTTGGGCAAGGCACTTCACCCTACTTGCCTCGGGGGAATGTCCCTGTACTTACTGTAAGTCGCTCTGGATAAGAGCGTCTGCTAAATGACTAAATGTAAATGAAACGTTGTGACGGAGGAGCAGCGACGTGATTACATTTAGTCATTTAGCAGACGCTCTTATCCAGAGCGACTTACAGTAAGTACATTCCCCCCGAGGCAAGTAGGGTGAAGTGCCTTGCCCAAGGACACAACATCATTACGCACGGCCAGGAATCGAACCGACAACCTTCTGATTACTAGCCCGATTCCCTAACCGCTCAGCCACCTGACTGCTTAGAGTTAGATTAGAGAGCGAACACGTTCGAACACAGCCGCGTCTCTCTGAAGGGAGTGCGTCTCCGAGGTGACCGAGCAGGGAGTTCAAACGCGGCGCCCTACGAAACGGTCATCGAAGGTAAAAAAAAGGCTAAAAAGGCGATAGACGTCCGCCGCGGTGGGCTTCGCTCCGTGTGACTCACTGATTGGCCGAGACTCGAGGGGGGCGGTTTGTTTACGCTTCCTGGACGGCGCCCGTCCTTGGTTGTGGGTTCCCTGGCTCTCCTAGTACCGGCAAGGCGAGAGGAACACAAACAACCTCTTTCCCCACTGATGAGTTACGATGCCAAAACACAACACAGACAACAGGGTCTGGTACAATGAACGTGGCAATTCTTCACCACACTTCCAGAAATTAAGGGGGTCGAGGCACATTTGTTGTGGGGAGGGAGGGAGAGGGTGTTGTTATTGATTTATTTTTTTTCATCTCTCCTTATTGTTCCATTTTATAACAATCTTTTAGCAACATGGCATTTCATGTCAATAAAAGCAAATAGAACAGAACTGGAAGGAGACGAAGGCTTCTCCATCGATGTGAGGTGGGCGGAGAGAGAGGGGGATGAGAAAAAAAAGGGAAAGAAGAAGGGAAGAGACAGAGAGAGGGAGGGAGAGACAGAGAAAGAGAGACAGAGAGAGGGAGAGAGAGACAGAGAGAGGGAGGGAGAGACAGAGAAAGAGAGACAGAGAGAGGGAGAGAGAGACAGAGAAAGAGACAGAGAGAGGGAGGGAGAGACAGAGAAAGAGAGACAGAGAGAGAGAGAGGGAGAGAGAGAAAGAGAGACAGAGAAAGAGACAGAGAAAGAGAGAGACAGAGAGAGAGACAGAGAGAGAAAGAGAGAGCAGAGAGAGCGAAAGACAGAGAGAGACAGAGAAAGAGAGAGCAGAGAGAGAGAGAAAGACAGACAGAGAGAAAGAGAGAGCAGAGAGAGAGAGAAAGACAGAGAGAGAGAAAGAGAGAGCAGAGAGAAAGAGAGAGCAGAGAGAGAGAGACAGAGAGAGAGAAAGAGAGAGCAGAGAGAGAGAGAGAAAGACAGAGAGAGAGAGGTAGCATACACAGAGCAGCAGGGATGTGTGTTCTCAGGACTGCTGAAAGGCTGGGAGATGAGATGGAAGCTCCCATCACTCCCCCAGCAGTGAGCTAACTCAGGTGTCTAACCCCCCCCCCCCTCCTAACCCTTGTGCTTTTCACACTTCTACTCTGCCAGCGTGGTGACAGAGAGAGAGAGAGAGAGAGAGAGAGAGAGAGAGAGAGAGCACCAGCGTAGTGACAGCTGTCGCCCAGTAAGATGTTGAGATGTGGCTTTTGTGATAAACAGGTGTGTGTCACTGTTTGACAAGCTGAGAGCCAAGCACAGGAAAGGGATTATTCATCACCTGTAAAAGAAAAACATCTGTGGAAAATGCAAATAAAAGGTTCAGAGAAGGAAGACTAAAGAGTTGGTATGAATTCTTATTTGACATATACAAAATAAAATATTTAAAAAAAACCTGACGGGAGTTTGTGGGGAAAAAAAACACGAAATAAAAAAGATTCATACGACCACCAAACCTCGACACACCCTCTAACAAGGATTTCCCTGCACACAGCTTTGACACCTGTCCCATTGTTCAAGCTAAGACTAGCGTGGTGAGACAACCACTTCACTACTTGAAGTCTGTGGAGAATAACTCATAATTATGTGAACTAAACTGGAAAAAAATTTTTTTAAACATAATTGAGTATCTTCCAAAGTAGCTGTGTGGTTAATGTGCTGTTCACGTCTTGATGGATTTTGGTCTCCTTCTCCAGGTGACGTACACCTGCTCAGGAGGTGAAACAGCTCTGTTTTTATTCCACTATCTTACTTTCTGAAGAAAGTCTATGCAAACCCATATACTGTCCAAATTATATTAGGATTTTCCAACTATGACATTCTTCTTCAGATTAAGTCGGCCATTTAAATGTAGCTCAGTATCATTTAGAGTCATTTTGGAGTGGTAACTATTCCAGTCTACTGTAATTACGTTAACGACAAGTTAATTGCCTCTCTCGTAGTCCAAATGTGGACTTCAGATTTCAAGTTCAAAAGAAACGACAAGAAGCTGTCGATGGTGGCACTTACTCCTCCTCCCCCATCCTCAACCATTTACACTCCTCCCCAACTCTCTCTCTCTCCTCTCTCTCTCTCATCCCCACCCCTCTCCTTCCCCCACCTCTCTCTCCTCTCTCTCTCTTTCTCTCTCTCTCTCTCTCTCTCCTCTCTCTCTCTCATCCACACCCCTCTCCTCCCCACCTCTCTCTCTCCTCTCTCTCTCTCATCCCCACCCCTCTCCTCCCCACCCCTCTCCTCCCCACCTCTCTCTCTCCTCTCTCTCTCTCATCCCCACTCCTCTCTCTCTCTCATCCCCACTCCTCTCTCTCTCATCCCCACTCCTCTCTCTCTCATCCCCACCCCTCTCCTCCCCACCTCTCTCTCTCTCTCCTCTCTCTCTCATCCCCACTCCTCTCTCTCTCTCATCCCCACTCCTCTCTCTCTCATCCCCACCCCTCTCTCTCCTATCTCTTTTCTCTCTCTCTCATCCCCACCTCTCCTATCTCTCTTCTCTCTTTCTCTCATCTCTACCCCTCCCCCTCTCTCTCCTCCCCACCTCTCTCTCTCTCTCTCT